>NC_133028.1:41546063-41698829 GCF_048771995.1 Taeniopygia guttata | reverse complement strand
TACTAAAGTATTCCCTCAGGAATAAATCTGAATGGAATTATAACCAATGCAGTTGCTATCATTCAAGCTATCTGTGTGGCTATACATGCTATATGAGTCCTAAATATGCTATATGAGCAATGCTACTTTTACACTTCTACCCATGTCCATGATCAACACTCATGCACAAGTGCCCCCTTGACAGTGCTTTATAGTAACTATTGGAAGGATTGTCTCACACTGGAGCAGTTCATGGGGAGCTGTCTGCTGTGGGAGAGACCCCACGCTGAGCAGGGGAAGGACTCCTCTCCCTGTGCAGTTGCAGAAACAGCCTGTGATGAACTGACCATAACCCCCTTTCCCTGCCTCCCTGAGCCACTGTGGGGGAGGAGGTAGAGTTGGGCAGGAGGAAGGAGTGAGGGGTTTTAAGATTTGCTCTACTTCTCATTTTGCTGCTCTGGTTTTGATTGGTAGTAAGGTCAATTAATTTCCCCAATTCAAACCTGCTTTGCCCGTTATGATAATTGGTGAGTGATCTCTGGCTGTCCTCATCTCAGCTCATAAGCCTTTTGTTTCATTTTCTCTCCCCTGTCCAGGTGTAGAGGGGAGTGATAGAGTTGGTTTATTGGGTACATGACATCCAGCCAGGGTCAACCCAACACACACCACTACCTTTTGCTCTCTTCCTGGATATTAGTTTATTGCTAGTATTGATGATCTAGCACCAGGATTTTCTACAACTTTCATCTTCACATTTTGAGTCAGAACTTTGCAACTCACCAATAAGATAGCAGAAACAGAAACTGAGAAGTTCGTGCTTTAGCCAGATAACATTCAGCCTTTTCATCAGTCACTTTAGCAAGTATTTTCTCTGCCAACCTGTGCTTTACAGCTTTCCTTCAGATTTCTGTGTTTATCCTGAGCTGTAGCTAAAGTACGTGTGAAATATGGAAACATAGTCCATGGGCATTTATGTAGTTATCTGACTAAAGAGCCAAGCCATAGCTGCTTTTCACAATGCTCTGTCCAAGTTTCCAAGCTAGCTGCAGTATCAAAAACCAAGGCTTTCACATTTAACTCTACATTTCATACACTTTGAATATCATCCATCCTGTCAAAGACAGTAACTTGTATTTTTTCACTGAATCTCATTATTCTGTATATATAACTTGATAAAATGCCAGTATTCTGCTCAAGGTTGACTGTGGTACAGTGCAATTACTTTTGTAAAGGAATTACACACTGAACTCCCTTCAATTTAGTATAGAGATGTACACATGCTGTGATGTGCACATGAGGTGACAGTCTAACATGCTGGAGAAAACCTGAAAGGACTTATTCAATATGAAGATGAGTACTAACTTTCCTGTCCCAGACCCTTTAAGATTTTTCCATGAATCACAATAGTTCTCAAAGACAGAATCTTATGAGAACCAAGTTCTCTTACGCTGGTCATGAATATATATTTTTCTATCAACAGATACAACAGAGTTGTATTTTTACTTGGTGGAAGGATAAAAAAGATAGTTTCTTGCCTTCTTTTTAGCTTTAAAACACACACACAATTCAGCTGTAAAGTTTGCAGATGATGCTCATTTTAGAACATACACCCCTCAAGGATGGTAAAAAGATGCCATTTTTTGAAACCTTTTGCCCGTGACATTCTCCAATATTGATACTTCCTTTGCTTGTTTTTTTTTTCCCTTTTTCTTTTTTATTTCTTTTTTTTTTTCTTTTTTAGGTGAAACCTAATAACTGAATCTGAATGGTAAGATATTAAGTAATGATTGAAAGAGATTCATGGAACAAGACAAAATCTGAAGACTTTTTTTGAAGTGGCAGGTCTACCTGATATCAGTCAGGCAGCCTGAGTGAGGTAAATTAACAAATTTAGAGTGAAATTCAACAACATAGGTCTCAAGTGTGCTTGTTTTAATCCTAACATTTACTTCTGCAAGCCTAAAATTATGCTTGTTATGTAGAATGACAAAACCCTGGATGTTTTATTTATACTGATATTTGGCAGTGAATATGAAAGGCTATTATGCATATACTGGAGCTTGAGCTAGTGTTCCATATGTGCCTGAGCACAACAGTTTGTGGATGGCTGCATAATCAGCGAGTTTGGCATATGATGGATGTGAGAACAAGCTTGTGAAATAGCAAAGATATGGAAGGAACCAGCTCTTTAATGCATCAAGATTAAAACACATTTTTGAGACTGATGGAGTTTTATTTACAGCATGTATGCAAACTTGGTGTCTGAATTAGTGATGGGATGGGGTACAATGTCCAGAGAGGCATATATTAGATTGGTTTACTTAACTTTACACAACAAAAACTGAGTGCTCTTTTCAGATATACTTCCTGATGTGTCTTATGTAACACCAGGGAAGAAAAGAACTACCAGAGTTATATGAGAATTATATTAACAATGGAGGAAAATTTAAAAAGCCAAACCTTGTTTTGCATAACTTCAGGCTCTGCATAACTTCAGGAAATAAGACAAAAGTTTCTTACCATTTTCAGTAACAAAGGAATGGACAGTCCTCCAATTGGAGTTCTGCTAGGAAAGAAAAACTACCTTAATTGGTTTAAAGACTCATAAAACCATCAGCTTAAGAGGAATCACAAAAGTGTGTATCTTACAATAGCCTGGTTTATGCCTCCTGTCCTTCTAACAGCTCTGGGCTCCTTTGGGAGTGTATTAGCAAGGATCAGCATTCAAAATGCCTTTGTGGTGTAAGTGGCCAAACTTTCCCCAGGAGAATCAGAGAGGGCTGGCATATATCTTCTCATATTTGATTGCCTGCCTCAGAAACCACAGAATAAAATGTGTCAGCCTTGAACCCAGTTCTGTTTGTTTTCAGAGTACTGATCACTGCTAGCAACTCTGACAGGAGAAGGAATGACTCAGAGTGAATCAATATGTCCACAAGCAAAAGCAGAATGCTCACAGCCTAAACAGGACACAACCACAGTTGCATAGGCACAGCTATACTACAGTCATAATAGAGCAGCCTGCTGTACATGATACAAACCAGAGATCAAATTTGCCTGCCATTACCATGTTCAGTGCACACCAAACCTTAAAGACTGTTCTATAAAAAGGTTTAACAAATAGCTACCTATTACTCTGGTCTGAGTGAATGTAGCCTGCAAGCAATGTCAGCACATTTTTGTACTGAAACAGATCAGGATTTGCAAATCTCAAAAATGAAAAAAAAAAACAAAAACAACAAAACAAATCACCCCAGGAACAGCAATAAAGTTACGGTAACTGTGGCCATGAATTGTGAATATAATACAACCCAGCATAAATTATTGGCCCTTGCACTTGGAGCAGTCCACATTACTCTACTGCATAATGTAAAACAGCTTTCATCTTGGGACACTCTGATCCAATGGAGTTTCCTGCACTGTGGCTCAGTTCAACCAGGGATAAAAGCATCTGTCTCAGAGTAACAGAGGTTATAGCTTGTGGGAATAGTGTTCTAATGCAAAGAGGAAAATTGGAATTGGAATTTCTCTGGATTCAGGATGATCTGATACTAGCTCAACTTTCTGGTCTAGCCCCCTGGCTATGAAAAAAAGGGTTCTCACCTGCTACAAGACACATGAAAGAAATGGCTGGAAACAGCTAAAAACAGATAAATCTGGACAATTGTAGCATGGCTGTGTCTGCAAAGACCTCAAAATAAAAAATAATCGGCAATGGGCTTGAGGGATTGAGCAAATTGTCAGAACATAATACTTAGAGAGAATTTACATTTCTAGTTCCACTTCAGACCAACTCTCCTATCCTATGTTTTATTTTCCAACGCTTATGAGCCCTGTGTCACTCATTAAAAATGTAAGATGTCTGGTCTGTCCTGAGTTTGCTGCAGGTCTTTGTTAGCTGCTACATTCCAGAATGCTCTTTACTTGGCCAGGTAAGTCTTAAGCAAGTCTGGGAGAGCAGAGGTATGTTTCAAATTACTGTTAAGGCTATTTAGCCTTATAGCCCATGAAGCAAAAGAAATTTACAGTGAGATACTACATAAAAGATGGCACACATCAAATATTTACTAAGTAAAGCACAATCTTAATGAAAGGCCATTTTCAGAGCTACTGCTTAGCATTTAATATGCAGTGGTGGGTGCATAATTTGTTGAATTAAAGGCTTAAATATCTGCACATCTTCTAATTCATCATACCATTATTAAGAGTTGAAATAAGGGTAATGCTTCTTTTTTGGCCTTTGTTGGTTTGTTCTGTCAAACAGATTTTAAGACATAAACTGCTTGCAAAAAAAGGACAAAGTCACATCCAAATTAAATGTTGAATTAATGGTCACCAGGCAGTTGCCATAACATCCCTACTGATAGGGAAGCTCACATTACTGCAATTTTTTTTTTTTTTTCAAAACGACAGATATTCAGTGCAGTGATTAAAAAATAAAAAAAAACCCTACTTCTATAGTATTAATATTTGCCTGAAACCTTGTGGTACCACTTTTCACACAGATTTCTTTCATCAAGATGCTGTGAAAGATTGTAAAACAGTTCTGCCACAAAATAACACTAAAGAATTTATAGCAAGTTCTGAAGATATGAGGAATCCTTCATAAGTTTTCTTTTTTTTTTCTTTTTTTTTTTTTGTTGGTTTGTTTGATTGGCTGGTTGGTTGAGGTTTTTTTGCCTTGTTCTGGATTTTTTGTTTTTGTTTTGTTTTTGTTTTTGTTTTTGTTTTTGTTTTGTTTTGTTTTGTTTTGTTTTGTTTTGCCTTGTTTGTTTTTTCATTGTGTTGGATTTTTTTTTTTTTTTTTTTTTTGAGGAGCCACAGAAATCTATGTGCAGCATAAAAGAAATCTCAGTACATAAATAAGAATATATTTCCTCCTGCACTGGACAAGCACCGAAGTGAATTGCAGAGCTACATGCTTTGACTCTAAAAATTCCTCAGTGCACATATATGTGACCCTGCATCACTGCAAGGAGCTGTTTCTTGACACACTAGAGGCATGCATTACTGCACCACTGAAGAAGTGACCCTGCTCCTCAGAGGCTGCCCTGCCAAAGAGACACATCCCAGTGATGCCGCTTTCTTCTTTCTACCAGCTCAGCATCACATTCAATAGTGTAGATGCACATTCCGTACAACAGAGCTTTGGCCTTATCTGACTCAGTGTGATAAAAAAAGACTCACCAAAAGAGGGACAAACAAAGCACCTGGCCACAGTGGAGATGGTCACATCACATGGTTGAAATGTAATTGCAGTCTGCTCTGCATACATCCTCTTCCAAGTGTATTACTCATATCTGCCTTTTCAGTTCTTTGGAGCTGCATCACTGAATCACCACAACCCCGTATCAAGAAGCCCAGTCCCATGCAGTGACAGAAACACTCCATACCTGTGCAACCACAGCTGGCAGCAGCTGATTTATAAAAAAAACTGGCCATGCCCATCCACCCCAGAATTTCACAAAGGCACCACCTAAGGAGAGAGACTTCCTTCAGTCTCTGTCAACTGAACTGACACCTCTCCTCTGCATTCGTTTTGCAAGTAAATAGGAGAGGATTATTTAAATCTACAGCAGCCTCCTAACACTTCCTTGGCCAGTGTGGAGTCTGTATTGCTCATCAGGAATATTTTCTATTTCAGTGCTGTGCCTTTCTTACAAGGCTACTGAACTTTGCTGTATGGTAAACAACCTCTTCCATAACTACACTATCAGCCTTTTACACTGTCTCTGAACACCACTACTCAATCAATACTTAGTGCATCACAAGTGAAGGAAAATGTGTACTTTTGAATCTACTTCCTATATCAGGTGACCATTTCCCATCAAAACCAGTGAGTGCTTTCTGTTGTCCTTAATGTACTTTTACCAAGATCAGTGAACTGTCACCTTCTTGCTCAAAAGTCTGTTTCTTTCATGTAGAATATTATAGTTTTTAAACTTTTAATTATATTAATGACTTCAGAAAAAATTAAAGAAAATAAAAGAATCCCAGCTATTTTTTGCACCTTCATTTTATTTGTAACTCTGGCAATCTGGCAGCAAAATTACAATAGGCATGCTGAAAAAAATGCTGTGGTTTATCTTAATTTAAAAAGTGCAAATATGAACCTCTTTTTCAGAAATGCAGTTTCCACAGTGACCCTGCAATATCATCTGCTGTTTGTCATATGGTGGTGTAAGACACCCACTTTTGCTTGCTGATGTCAAAACAATAAATGAAAACTGAGAAATCCTGGCATGCATTGCTACATATTCTTAATATAGGTGTGAAAATAGATACCACTCACAGTTTTGTTTAGTATAATCATTTGATACTCTGACAGAGAAATGTCATAGATAAATATATATAGGCTGATCATCAAAGTTATTTTATGTGCCTTCTGCTATGAGCTTCAGTAAGGATGTTTGCTCAGGCAGTGGAAGCAATATTAGTTCTATTCCCCTTATCCCATTTCCCATGCTTATTCTCTGGAATATGATCACTGTAATGCTGGCAGTGCCAAACAATTGCAGGCAGGTTCCACCCTGTACCAGTCACTGATGAGCCCCATCTTTCCAAAGCTACCAAATGCATTTCATAAAGTTTATTTGTAGATCTCACCTCAAACTCATTTCTGTAAATAAAATTCCTATATCTTGTGTGAACAAAAGGGGAAAAAATGGTACTATGGTAACCCTATTTTTTTCCACACTAGTTGGTAATTTTTTGTGTTCTTAGCCATTACAAATTACTATGCACCTCTAGCTCACTGAGACTTTTTACTTACTCATTGCTTGTATGATGGTATGCTTTGCTATCAGGTGAAGTTATCCAGGATTTGTGGTTTTGGAATGAAACTTCAGTCAATATCATAAATTTATATATTAAAAGCGAATCTGCTATCCCTGAATAGCAGTTTTGCTAGAATGAAGATGTTATATTTTAACTTAGTAGGAAACATTAATTATTAGTAGGAAATATGGATTGGATTCAAATTTCCACATATATTTGATCAATAACTGGAAGCAGGAAGTAAGTCTCTCATATTTGATCCTCATTCACAGGTAGGATCCTCATTTCCACAGGAAAGTCAATGTCATTTTTACATGAAAGAGTTGACAGCCCTTGCTGGGGGGCCGGATTTAGTCTCAACAATCTTTGCCCTGGTGCCTTGCTCAGTACTTTGAACAGTGCTCCAGGAATGAAGCAGTCTCACAGCTGCAGGTATAAACCAGCCAGCTTTACATCCATGCCTTTGAGGAAGCAAACTGATTGCTTTTGGATCTCCCCATTATCTGCTGGGTTGGGGGGTGCTGAAGTGCAAAAATAACTGTAGGGAGATTAGAATGCTATGTCGTTGTGCCAGATACTTCTATTATTTTATCTAATTATTGTGAAAATCTTTCCCCAATTCTCACAATTTTTTTTCACTGAAATAACGTGTCATAATAGTTGCTATCAAAGCTCTTTGATTCAACTATAGTTATTTTAAATTCCTTAAACCATACTTGGAACTGTCTTGAGACAAGTTTACAGTGACATATGCACTGCACAACTCTGTCAGAGGCTAAGCAAAACCTGACTCCATGAGTCAACTTCTTTTTTTTTTCCTGAAACTGTTTATACCAACATGCTTTGTACTATAGATGGGGTAGGAAATTCAAGTTTTAGTGCTAGACTTAGATGTTAAAGCAGCAAAGGACATGAACTTGTCTGAAAGTGTAAATTTTTAATTGCTCTTAGTGTATTTTCTTGTGTATTCCCCTCACTTACTTAAAATACCAGCAGGCTTGTGGAAGTTCTCAGCTGGTTATTATCCCGTTTTATTCATTTTTACTGAGACCATAGCCCTAGGAAATAGGAACTTGGTTTGAAAAAAATCTCAGTTTCAGAAAGAATCAGCAGAAAATTTCAGAAAATTTTCCATAAAGATTTAGAAGTTATTCAAATATCTGATATCCTCCAGTGTGACCACCAGACTTGAGTTTCTCCTATGATATGATATATCTGTATTTCCCTAAATAGCTCAACAAGTAAATTATATGGCTGGTACTTTGTTTTATTCTGAGCTCTTTTTTGTATGCTCATGATACTCTAAAATCACGGTTCCCCAGGATTTTACTCAATAGAATCCAATCTAATTGAGTTTTAATACTTTAACTAAGAGATGAATAGTGAAAAAGCAGCAAATTAGGCAGATTACAGACCAGGTCCAGAGCACGTTTTGAGGGTTTTTTTCTTAGAAAGTTGCATTTTTTTACTCTGACTTATAAAAATGTAAATTATCAGACTATTTCTAATGTTTAAAAGAGATAAAACCAGGTAATAATATATTGACTACACTGCAGTATACTGTTGCAGAAGGAGAGGGATTGTCCCAACTTCACAGTGCTCCCAGGAAGGCAGAACACTGTTGCACAGGCCCCTTGTCTCTGTGTCCTGATCATAGAGTTTGCTCCCTTAGCTAGCCCTCAAGTTTTGGAATATAACAATCAATTAGCTACAACATATGCAGACCAATCATGACAGCTATTCTGTATAATTAATAAAATTTTATATTCCCACAGCTGCTTTCCTGCCATGTGTGTAGGAACTGTTTATGCCTAATACTTCAGAAACAAGCTAAAAGGCAGTTCTTCAATCATGTTTTTATAATCAGGTGGATAGTTTTACATTTTCTCATTTTATGTCACTAATAAGTGTCTATATCCCTCTCTGACTAACTATTGCTATATCAGCTTCAGTGAATTCTTTCCTTAACAGGCTCTACTACATAGGATCTTAAGAAAGCTTCTGGATAGTCTCGCTTGGTCTGTCGAAAAGACTAATAAAGTTTACTTAGCACTTTGTCAGATTAGGATTATTTTTATGTGGGTTGAATGATACTCCTTTTATATTTAATCGTGTCATGTTTGAAGAGCTGCAAGTGAAAAATCCAGTCGTAATCAAGAAGCAATGTTTGCAAATCTTGAATAAACAATACATACAATTTAAACAAAAGTGGAAATCAACTCTGGCATTTTAGTGCCTTGCATGGTGATTTTTCTTTTTTAAGAAAAATTGTGGTTTCGTAACTTCCCATAATCCGGAGTACAACAAGCAGGTGAAATAAAATTTACTTTTTGTTATTATTTTCAGGTTTATTCCACTGCAGACATGAACAAAAGACCAAAATATTGACAACTGGTTTTAGAGGATGGCAGTGCAGTAGCCATGGCAACAGAGAACTCTGTGTGCTCCCTCCCAGGTATTTCCTGGTTTTGACAGGTGATGTGAACATGCACCAAGTTACTGCTGCTATAGACACATTTTGTCTGTACCAAAGATGGTGAGACTCAGCTATAGCCCCTGAGCAGCCCAGATGTACTAAAATCAAAGTGTTTTCTTCTTCCAGGACTCACAGTCAGCTGTGTTGACTCTTGTGCACTCTGATGCTCAGGCAGAGAGTAGTTTGCCCTAGCTTTATTGAAGGCAGTATTTCAACCAAGAATGCCAATACAGAGGAAATAAATGAGTCATTTTCTTCCATAACAAGATATCTGTGGCGCCATTGCAGACCTCTCCCTCACCCCTGAAAGTATTGAAGTGACAAATGTAAAACATTTGGAGACAGTCAAATGAAATACAATATTCCAATTCAAGTCAAACAATACAAAAAGAAATGCAGTGTGTTGATATTCCTGATGCAAAATTAAAAAGGACAAAGAAAGTAGTCTTTCTGAGCACATTTTCAATTCTGTGTTCTCTGGGTTTTGTTAAGAAGTATTATTTTTAACTGGTTAATACTATTTTAAATTATTTTAAGTTGCATTGTTTGTGTACCTGACTAAATGGAAATTTGTGTGAACATAAATTTTCCTTTGCTTAGACAAAGGTTTTCTTGTATTTTTCCCTCATGCAAAGACTTTATTTTGCATTTGTCCTTTCTCAGTGAGTCACAGAATGGGTGAGATGGAAAAGACCTCTCAAGATCATCTAGTCCAACTGTCCTGCTAAAGCAGGTTCACCAGGTTGTACAGGATTGCATCCAAATGGTGTTTGAGCATGTCCACAGAAGAAAGTTCCACAGCCTTTCTGGGCAGCCTGCTCCATTGCTGTCACCTTCAAAGAAAATTCTTTTGCTCATTTTCAGATGGAACTTCCTGTGTTTCAGTTTGTGGTCATCACCCCTTATCCTGTCACTAGGCACCCCTGGAAAGAGTCTGGCCCCAGTCTCTGAACACCTGCCCTCAAAGTATTTCTATGCCTTGATAAGACCCCCTCTTCTTCAAGCATCTCCTCTCAAGGCTGAACAAGCCCAGCTCCCTCAGGTTTCCTCCTGAGAGATGTGCTCCAGTCTCCTCATCCTCCTTGTGATCTGGTTAAACTCTCATGGTGAGACTCTTTCAGTGATCAGTCTGAGGGTGAGTGGCTCCTTTCCCTTTGAGTTGTGTCTACTTAAAACAGCTTTGAGAAGTGCTACAAGACTGAACTGTTATGTTAATACTTAAAAACATCCTGCACTTCAGTAAAGTCTAACACATACATTTTAAAAATTTGTCAAATAGGAATGTTGATTACCTGATACCACAGGTTTTCCCAGGAGCACTGTGGAGGAGTTCCTATGTTAATGGTCTTGAATATGGATTTGAGGAAGATTCAGGTCAGTCATAGCTGTCAGTGTAAACAAAGACCAGTTCATCTCAAGGCCAGGGATATTCTGATATACTGATACAAAATTATATTATAGAAACAGAATACCAGGTTGGAAGATACCTCAAGGGTCATTTGGTCCAACACTTCTTTGCAAACAAAGAATAAGACACAAGAACTGCCCTTGAACTTGCAGCCCTAAATGAACACTAGTAGATTCAGAATTCCTATCCAGCCATATTTTTCTATTTTAAATTCAGTATATAAGTAAATTAAAATAATCATAGAAGTCCTATTTCTTAATGCTTGTGCATGTGATCTATTAGCAATATGACCAGGGGATCTGCCAATACTTTTTTTTTTCATTTTGCTATCTCTGAGGCCTGTTGCACAATTAGTCAATGTAAATAAAAGCTGTGAACCACAAGAAAAAATATCCAGAAAGTACATCATTCAATATGTCTTATTGCCGCAAATGTGCTATAGTGTTTCCCCTTGCAGATTTCTAGCAATCACCATGAAATTTCCTACAGATTTATTAAGTAGCTTGTCTCAGACAACTCAGTGTGTGTATTCCAGCTAATTTGGTGATATTCTGTAATTGTTCTGAAATTCTGTTATCAGTATCTACTACAGACACAGCAATAGCCTAGAATAGATATTAGATAGCTATTTAGCTATTATTAGCTAAATATTTATTGTATTTATTAGCTAATAGATATTATTATATAGCTATTATATGATCATCTATTTATATAGCTATAGGCACAGAAATGTACTTGGGGATATTAAAATGTTCAAAAATATATGTGTATTACATTGAAATAAGTAAGTACACTGTTTTCTTAACCAAATGACTTAAGGTGGGTTGTTGGGAGTTTATTTTCTTTTTAATCATTATATGGACATGTTATTTATTTTAAACAGTGGCAAATATCCAAAGCTGTACCAGAACTGCAAAAGTTAAAAAAGTAAAATGAAGTTTAAAGTTCATTGTTATTTTTAGTTATTTGTCAAACTGTATGAAGGATTTCAAAAGTTTGACCCTTTGGAACCCCTTCCATCTACGCAAACCTCTAACCCAGTTTTTCAGTTCACAGAATGCATTTTTCTCTTCTGTTTTACTTGGCTTGAATTTCAATTGGTACTTCTCTTTCCCACAGTGTACTCTTAAATGTCAGATGAGAGAGAGAGAGATCAAGCATTTTCTTAATGGATGGTGGAGTCAGCAGCGAAGGTCTGTGACTTGCTAACTTAGAGTCAGCACCCTCTTCTGTAGTGTATATCCTAATTCATCACCATGCTCTTCAAATTTGAAAACACATTTATAATGTGCCCTCAGGAGGCATGCCCTGGCCAATGTGCTAAAGGAGGAGTGTGCACAGCAACCCTCACCCTTACTTCAGGACATCCAGCCGGCCCTTGCAGGGTAGGACAGAATGTCACCCTGTACTGCAACAACTCACGTCATCTATTTCTCATCAGCTACACAGATTTCAGTAATGCTGGTAAAATATTCTAAATCTTTGCACTGCCCGTTGGAAACACCTGACAAAAAAAACCCCAGGCTTTGCACGGTTCTTTAACCATCATCGTATGTGAAGTTGAGGTTAGTTTATAAAATAAACTGATGAAAAGTAATGATGTGGTTCACTTTTAAAACTTGCAATAAGAGCAGCAAGTAATATGACAGTAAAAGATCTTATGCTACTTTAGCCCAAGTAGTCTGTTTGTTCTGATGCAGTCATGCATGTCCTAAATAAAAGATAAAACTGAGGTAAAACAAGTTGCAGCTCTGTAAAAGCAGCAAAAATCATGACTTGCATATATATATATATTTTCCAGGTCAGAAGGATATGACTGCAACTTCACTGGACAGCAGTCTTTGCTCTTTGGCTGTGAGAGAGTATTCAACCACAGAGTTTCTGTTTTCAAGTGTTGCTCTGTATATATATAGATGTGAAAATAGAAAACACTGGTCCTAGCATTATGGATGCAACACTATCAAACTTATCTTTCTCACTATAACTGTAATTGGGTTTGGACTATCATCTAGCTGTTAACCTGCATGGAAACACCCTCTGACTTGATCAGTGCTGTATGAATCTACAATACAGGCAATTGGTCCTGCTTGCACATCAGTATCAGCTGTGGGTATGACCACTTTAATTCTCTTAGCAAACAATAACACAAATTCTTGACACGTATTATAACGCAAATTTCCCAAGCTGCTGTCAGCCATTCTGCTAGGAGTAAAACTGTGGTTTAGTAGAGCAGCTGACAAGTTGATGCTCATGCATAATCAGATAAGGTAGAAAGTCTGTCCTGTGGGATGGTGTGTGCTGTGCTCAGAGAGACGGTTTAGTGTGTGTTTGTCTTTGAATACAAGTGCAACCTCATTATTTTTGGGAGCTGACTCAGATGTTTAGTATGATGTATGTGTTGCCCAAGTTGGCAGAACTGAAGTCAAGAATACTGTGCACTTTGCAAGGCTGAGCCCAAGGGGCCTTTAATCTCAAAAAACAATGGTTGCTGCTCATACTGCAAAGTCAGCCACTCATTACTGTTACATGCTGAGCACCAGTCAGCTGCTCTACAAAATGCGTCAAAAAGCAGTTAGAATAAAGCTTTATGTTGAGATTATTTAATGATTTGTTGAAAAAAAATAGGCAAAAGTGCTAAAAAGTTTGAACCAAATTGTAACATTATAAGTTTATAAACTTTAAATTACTTCATATATGCTGACTCTATTGTAGCCACATGCTTCACACTGAATGCAGAATTTGGCTCTATGACTACTTAAAAAACAAAAAAAAGCTTTCAAACCAATTTGTGGATAAATACATTGTACCAAAACCCTTTGTATTTTCAAAAGAAATTACTTACAACACTTTCTGTTTAGACAGTATTTTTTTTCAAATCAAATCATCCTTAGGAAAACCAAAAAAACCACATATATTTGTATTAAAACATGGGGGTTTTTTTAGGATAAGAATTCTAAATATTCATGACATACATAGTTATTTTTCAGCTGCTAGTGATACTTATGGGGCATTTTACTAATTAATCTTTACATTCTGGTAGAAGAAAGTCTGTTAATGGAATTGAGACACTATAGCAACTGTTCACATAGTTCACATACAAAACATGCAGATGGGATATACTCCTCTAGATGATCACATCTAATTTAAAACTTTTGACCACACTTACTGTGAAGAGTTTTTTCTTTTCACTATCTTGTGTTTTATAACCTTTATTAAGTTTATTTCTCCTCTCTTGACACCTTTTGCAGTCTGCACTGTGAAGATTCTGGCTGCATCATTTGTATAGACTTCCATGAAATAATAAAGAAACCAGTGAGACCCTCATGAACCTCCCCTTCTCCAGACGGAACAAATTAAAGTCTATCAGCTTTTCACACTACATGCTCCAGCCTGCCAAATGTTCTGGCGGCTTTACACTCGTTTTTCAATATCTTTGGAAGCACAAAAGTGTGCTTTTCACACTTTTTTTTCCTTGTGAGCAGGAAAGGCTAATAGATCCCATGAGATAGTGCCTCGGCAATTCATCTGCAACATCCTCAGTCCGGGTTTGTGCCTTCTTAAGATTATTATTGTGTAGGTAAATTGACTCTTACATAACTGGAGTAGCACATACTCAACAGGATGATATGCATTAATTTTGGCTATGAAATCAGGTTCAGGATATCCCAGCACAGAGTCATGCTGGCACTAGACTGGAAACTAGAAGCACTATAGCAACATTTCCATTGAAGATAAGCCAATTGGAATTTTAATACACAAACCCTATGATGAAAAGCAGTATGTATTAATCCAAACAGAAATCTTAACTAATGTGGCTTTATTCCTCCCAGTACTCAAGGTCCTCCTTTTATATGTAACCCTGGAAATTCTATATTGTACTGCAATGTGCAGTTTAGACAGTCTTCAGCAGAGCAAACTGCACTCACTGTGACTAGAGCCTGAAAACTTTCTTGTCCTACCAGATGGCATAGTTTTTACTCCTAACACAGAAATGAACTTATAGTTGGTCTTTAATACTTTAAAAGAAAAAGCATTTAACTCCCATTTTGAAATCTGTTTATCTGCTTTTTCAGTGCAGATAGTACTTCTGACAGCCCACTTCATATTAATCCTGACATCTTTGATGGTCTGATGGTCTCTTTCTACATGAAGAAATGGTGTTTTTCTACTATGCTGGCATTTCACATCCCACTGAGTTCAGAACAAAGGTGGTTTTGCTATGTTGCTTGAATGTTAAGTTTAGAATAAGAGCTGACAATTTAAGACATGATTGATATGCAGAATCTGCATCAGATTCTTAAAAAAAAGTACTGTCATGATAAAATCCACAGTGTTTGCTAGACTGGTGCATTAAAAGATAAATGTACTGCTATCAATAAATTAACATTGCGTGCTAGATAACACTAGTGTTAATTCTCTTATAACAATTACAAGAATGGTTAATACGATTCTTTCTACTTCATCTACATCTGAAGCATGTAATTTTGATTCAAACAGACGAAAATAAATCTCAGGAGGAAATTTGGATGCTTTCTTTGTGCTCCTTTCTAACTCTACATGGTGTCTACATGATGGCATCAGAAGATTGTAGGCTATGTCAACCTGTACATACTTGGGATAGAGGACCAGGAGAGATGCAAAATCTGTTTTCTTGGTGTTACTCCAGCCAAGGACAATTCAATACCAGCTGAACTACCAGTTTAAAACCCATGCTTTAAAGCTTCTCTGCTGTATCATGTAATACAAAAGGAATATTATATTGTCTGCCTCACAACATATCTCACTGACCTCTTTTCTAATCTGTTTTCCACAGCTTTGCTGGAGCAGTCATAGGGATTTGGTAGGTTTAATTTTATTCCTTTGAAGCCATGCTTATTTGTTGATTTTTTTTACTGTAATCAGCTAAGGCAGGTGTTTGGATTCAACTGCAACTGTAATTATGACTCATTTAAATGATACTGAAGTGTGGTTTAGCATCATGCAGCTAGCAGGATCAGCTTTATTCCAGAAACTTACTGCTTTTATTAAAGATAGGAAGTCTAATAGTTTATGTGAAATGTATAATGCCCCTAAATGTTCCTAAATAGCATTAAAGATCATCCTCAATCAATTTTATAATGTTAATGAAAAATTTACACATGTAAAAAATCTGTGTCTCAACAATAACAAACACTGGTGCATCAGCCTTGAAACGACAATTAATTTTTTTTTATCTGTTGACTTAACACTGTGTCACAGCATATACACCAAGTTTATCTTTAAGCTGTAAAGATGCAAATAGGACAATGCTAAGTTCAATCCTCTTTTATGAAAAATCATCCTCCATTTTATGAAAAGTTTTCCTCTGTTACGAAAAATCCTGCATGTTCTGTTTCTTACTGTGGTGTCTTGTCAATGAGACGTATCAGCATATACCACTTGTAAGTAGATCTGCTGAAAGTAATTATAAACAAACCAGGCTGGGCATGTTCACCCTCACTGTGTTGTGCACATTTAATTTTTGGAGTGTTTTGTTGTTTTTTTTTTTCTTTTTTTTTTCTTAGCTTTTTCAAGATATTTTCTCATATTGCAGGTCTACACCAAGCCGCAGACTGAAAGAGCTATATAAAGATAAAGACTCCATAAAAAGACATCAATGCAAATATTTTTGTAATCTTCTGAGTGGTATGTCTCATACTGGTGGCCCAAAAATACATGGCAAGAGTACACCACCCACACTGCAGCATTTCTCATGCACCAGGGTGGGGAACAGAGAATTATCCTTTAGTCATTCTGCCCATTTTGAGCGGCTGACATTTGTGCAGTTGTAAAAAGAGATAGCTTTCACCTACTATGAGATATTGGATCCTTTAATTTGTTGAAAACAGGGTTCATTTATAACCTGGCCTAAATGGGTTAGATAATTTTCTATACATAAGCAAATATACAGATATTTATAAACTCTATACATAAATATGAAACCATTTTAAGCTCCTGTGTGTCTTCCCTGGTTTTCAAGACCAAAGAATTCATGAAGCAACTATAACTCAGAAAACACTGGTCCTGCAGAACTGGAAAAAGCAAGAGAAACAGTTCCTAAACTTGTATGTTTATTTTGATTTACTGCTGAGAAATACAGATGAGAAGAATTTTTCTTGCCTCCTATTCACTCATAAATTAGTAGGCTAATTTCCATAGAAAAGTTAAATCTGATTTTGGGAGTAAGGACCCTGGCAAAACACATGCTTAATGGATTTGTATACATAGATTGTCACATTATGGATGAACAATTGCAAAACTGAATGTTGCCACTACAACACATCCTTCCAGCAATATTTACTGAATAATGATTTGAATGCACTGCAGCATAAAAAGGAATATGTTCTCCTGCTGTACCCAAGAAGGGATATCAAGGTCCAGCTTAAATATGGTAAAGAAAGGAGTCTGTGATGGAGCAGTTTTCCATTCTGATTATAGTAATACATCATTCATAAACTGCCATTTTCCATTCCTGTCAGAAATTTTGTGAAAATAAGATATTTTCTGCTTAAAATCAAGTTATCTAGAATGCTCCACTCCACTATTGTTTGTGTGAGAGATACTCAGTATTTTAGAGGGTCTAGCCCAAAACTTCCCATAGTCTGTAAAAGACTGCAGAAGGGTGATGCTCTTATTCTTCTATTTTGCTCAGTTGGCTTGTCCTGCTTTTTGTTAGGGGCTGAAAAAACTTTCAGACAGAAGCATAAGAATCTAGCCATTCCAAATTAGGTCCTTAAAAATGTATGTATAAACCCTATTTATATATTTATGCATCTACTCTAATGATATACTGTTTCTGAACACTCAAAAAATGGAAGCAGATTTATATATGTATTTATGCAATGTGAAAGTCTAAAAAATTAAATTGTATCTAGCACACATGATGAAAAAAAATTAGAAGTATCATATTCGTAAAGCTTTTGATCATCTTGTGCATTGATAGTTACCAAGACTTATCTTCCAGGTGGTTTCTGAGATGAATAAATTAAAATGTTTCCAAGAGCTGCAAAGCACTAAAGGAAAGGAAGGAAAGAAAACCTCAAAAAGCTACCAAGAGAAACAAAATCAACATAAAGAAAGACAGAACAGGCTCAAATTCAGCTGACAATTCATTAATTCCTTATCTCAGTGGTGGGAAATACTCAGAAATAGGAAATTCAGGCAGTTATTACAGGAAAACAGCAGCTAAAAGGCTTAGTCCAATGTAACACAACCCAGAACCATAATCTCTCTCTTATTTTGGAAAGTCTTCCCCCTTGAATAAATTGCAGTATGTATTTTACAATTAATTTGTTTGTTTAAATGGCATGGAGAATTATTTTCTAAAGTACATACTTCTTCAGTGGAGATTCTATTATGTTTGCTGAAACTTCATATACTTTATTTCCCAGCTCTCTGAACCTTGATGGAAGTCAGAAGGTCAAAAATAGGAATTTTTCATAAATTCTTCTATTTCAGTAAGTTTACTGTTCTGCAATTTCTATGCTACCTTCCTTTCTTTTATGCAGCTTTATTCAAGACTCGACTTGTACATATATTATACTTAGTTATAACAATTGCTTCCTATCATCAGAGCAAATTACTTTTGCTGTAATTTGTCTTTGGAATCCATACTAAGCTGCTGAATTTTTGTGTGCTAATCCATAGCAGGAAAGCATGAATAACTCTGACAGGTATTCTGACTGAAGAAAACATTACCAAAATAAACAAAACACAATGTGTCTACAATTAATTAGTTTGACCAGAGCACTTTAATGACAGAAATTTAAATGAAATCAAAGAAAAATAATGTAATTATAAATATACTTGCAGTTGAGCATAAGGGTGCCATCAATTTTTTTTAGTGGACTCCACGTTACAGTCCATGGGGGATCTGTTAAAATATTGATAGCAGGATATGGCCCATTATGAGGACACACATTGCATTCTATTTCAAACAGAGAATTAATAAAGATTTGTTTCAGGAGGATGTTAAGGATAAGCCTTAACAGTAAGGCTTATTTCAATATGTCACTGGAACATAGAAGGAAACCTATTGCCTTCACTTTTTACTTTGCCTTGTAGCATGAAATTTATAGGAAGGAAGGAGGGAAGGAAGGAAGGAGGGAAGGAGGGAAGGAGGGAAGGAGGGAAGGAGGGAAGGAGGGAAGGAGGGAGGGAGGGAGGGAGGGAGGGAGGGAGGGAGGGAGGGAAGGAAGGAAGGAAGGAAGGAAGGAAGGAAGGAAGGAAGGAAGGAAGGAAGGAAGGAAGGAAGGAAGGAAGGAAGGAAGGAAGGAAGGAAGGAAGGAAGGAAGGAAGGAAGGAAGGAAGGAAGGAAGGAAGGAAGGAAGGAAGGAAGGAAGGAAGGAAGGAAGGAAGGAAGGAAGGAAGGAAGGAAGGAAGGAAGGAAGGAAGGAAGGAAGGAAGGAAGGAAGGAAGGAAGGAAGGAAGGAAGGAAGGAAGGAAGGAAGGAAGGAAGGAAGGAAGGAAGGAAGGAAGGAAGGAAGGAAGGAAGGAAGGAAGGAAGGAAGGAAGGAAGGAAGGAAGGAAGGAAGGAAGGAAGGAAGGAAGGAAGGAAGGAAGGAAGGAAGGAAGGAAGGAAGGAAGGAAGGAAGGAAGGAAGGAAGGAAGGAAGGAAGGAAGGAAGGAAGGAAGGAAGGAAGGAAGGAAGGAAGGAAGGAAGGAAGGAAGGAAGGAAGGAAGGAAGGAAGGAAGGAAGGAAGGAAGGAAGGAAGGAAGGAAGGAAGGAAGGAAGAACAGTGTGAACTAAAATATTTATATTACAATATATATATATTTTTTCCTCCTCTATTATATAATAAAAACTAGAGTCCCCAAATGGACCCAAGTACTCAAGAAAGTGAAATTCTTTTATTTCTTTCTTTCTTTTATCTCATACAGGTTTGCCAGAATGGCAAAAGATTTTTCCATTGTTCTGAGGGAAGAAAATAAAAGCCTCCATTTTTAACTCAACCTCCTTGAAGACTTACAGAATGCATAACAGTCACAGACACTAACACAGTATTTCCTATATTTTGTCCTTTTCTTTCTTCCTTAGAAAAAAATACCTTTTATAAATGGTCTCTTTAAAACTTTGCAATGCTCGAAAGAGGAGGAGAATATAACACTGGTGGCAATTTACTCTTTTGAAATTTTATGTGATACTCTCTTCTTATTTTTCACTACATTCCGACATAAAACATTCACTCCTCCCCCTAATTCATTCCCTCTACCTGGGAAAGGGAGAGAAACACAAGTGTAGTGAGGAAGCAGAGGATAACACAGACTGTCAAGCTGGCATAGTTCTTAGGACCCAAGAATTCAGACTGACAGTCTCCTTCTGTTCATTGTACACTGAGTTCTTCTGCCATTTTGGAGCAGCCAAAATGACTTTCTTGGAAGAAACAGGAAATTTATTGCCTTCTAGACAGGGATCTTAAAAACCTTATGAACAAATCCTTTATTTTCAGGTATCTTAGTTTTACTAAAGTAGGAGCTTACATAACTTACTGTTACAAATTTTAGCAAGCATAGCAATATAGGAAGATGCAGAGACAGCCAGCTGACAATGACGACATTTTGGCTGAAGGAAGTTTTTGGCTTTTGATGTTGGCAGGGCAGGGACATCTCTCAGAGCACTGATTAGGGCGCTTATATCTCCCCTTATTCCCCAGAAGGGATAGAAATTTGGAGTGTATATACCAGCTGCCAAGCCTGATTTGAAGCTGGAAACAGTTTATGTCAGATCCCCGATGCAAGGGCAATTAGAATTTATCGTTCTTGGAAAAATATACAGCACCTGTACAAATGCCAAAGCAGCTCCAAATTGGTGAAATTATGCTAAATAATGATTAAAATAATCAGATTTGACTGACTGAGCTATCAAAAAAAAAAAAAAACAAAAGGGGAAATAAGTTTCTTATTTTCTTTTCTCCATCTTTCACCTGTGTTGTCCAAGTCTATTCTAATACAGAGGTCTGATCCTGGTCTCACTGACATAATTTTCCACAGGGCAGGAGTTACATTGAGTTTGTTCAAATATGGCAAATGAAGAAGCTCCAGCTGACTTCAGCTTTGTACCGAACTGAAACCAGAAGTCTCAGGGTCATCGAGTGCCTGACAGAGCTGCATTAACACTTGGTGCAAGGAGAATGTCCCCTCCTGTTACTAAACAGGTCAAGAAGTCAAGTTTTTTGGGGTTTTTTTTGCAATACAAGCCTTGAAAAGGTACTTAATATTTGTTTACATGGAAAGATGTTTATGTGGAAAGGTGAAGCTCTAAAGCTTTGCATGAGGCAATACGATGGGGATACTCCTTCAATGTCAGGTCATGTTTTGTGGACATGTGGACAGCATGAAAAGGGAATTTTAAGAGTTCCAGCACTGAGATAAGAAATAAGGAATAAGACTAGCTGAAGAAGAAAAGGTTAATCTCAGAAATCCTTAACTTCAACTCCTAATAAGATCTATGGAAATTGGAGACTAATATTTCTTTCTATACTCATCAACATTTTACAGGCATAAAAAATACATGTTAACTAACATATCAATAAATCAATAAACAAAAAAAATAATGAAATATGGATGGCACAAATTTGTTTGCACAGGTTTTCATAGAGAGAATTTATTAAATAGTCAAAATAATTAAATTTCAATTTTGCTTTGTATCAAAGCTAATTTCTTGAGCATTTGTAAACTTTTTTCCTTAATATTTAAGGTTAAAAAGCTAAAAATAGCTGTTGAATAAATACATATTTATTATCTAAGACATAATCTTTCTTGTGTAGCATCCAACTATCTGAGGAGTAACACTACTGAAGTGAATGAAGAATGGCTTCCAGTAGAAATCAAACAGTGAGAGAGAATTTATATGCTGTCTTACATGTGCCTTATCTGTGTATGTCATGACTGTCCTTGAAGCCAGCATGCCAGTAGTGTGAAGAGAGTCTTGCACCTCAGCTTTCTGCACTACTTGCTTTTGGATATAGTGATAATGGCAGATGAGTGTGAAGCTGGGCTACTAATATGAGCTTAGACCATAAGCAGCAGCCTTTTTCATGTACCAGAAATTTCATTTTTTTTCCAAAAAAGCCAGATGGAAGTGACAAGTGATACGTTATATACACTGTATTTCATGTGCCTGCCATGCCCAGAAGAACTGCCTGAGAGAGATGAACACAAATGAATGGTCAGTCTTTATTACCTTCAGTGTGTAGTGTCATTACTGAGCTGAGGCCAGAAAAATGGATGCAAGGTTTCTAAGGAAGGACCTAAAGCTGCAAAAATGAAACAGCAGCCAGGGTGAGCATTTGGTGGTGGCACGGCTCATCCTGTGCTATAGCACTCAATTGCCACTCCTACACATCACATCAGAAATATTACATTGTACATTTGTGTATACAGTTCAATTACAAAATACTGAGCAATATCAGCATATGTACTTCAAATATGTTTCATGTTATTCCACTTCATATGATAAAAGCAAGGTCTTATCTACATTAAAGACTGCAGAAGTAAAAATATTTCCTTTGAAGCAACAAATAAATTAATTTTTCTGGTATCATCTAGGGACAGGAAAGTTAAATTGCTTTAGACAATGCCTGTCAACCCATTGCATAAGACAAGCTACATTCAATCCTGTGAAACATTCCTTTACATAGAAAAAAGCACATTACAATGTGCATATTTATTCTCATGCATAAAAGAAATGTAAACATTGCTCCGAGTCTGTGCATATGAGAGTAAAACACAGTGAATCACCTTTTGGAAAAACAGAATTCATATGAAAAAATTGTTTTACTTGGAACCTGAGACACACAATGTGCTGCATGATACTACAATATATGATACTGTTGTCATGTTGTATCCTACTTCTTTAGAGGAAACAAGGGAGAAGAACATTAGTCTTTCAGCCAGATAAGCTGAGAAGAGAGATGTCTGTGAAGATGTGGATTGGAGGGTTCCTCTGGGGGGTAGAAGCATTGAGAAGTCAAAGGCAAGGGAGGGCAAAGGGAAACAGAGCAGCCAGCGGTGAGGCAGTCACAGTCAGATGATCAATCTGCTGCATTGTAAAAAAACCAAGATTTGTCCTAAATACACAACTGCATTTCCTAAACTTTCATGACACAATTGAGTGTATTTCTGTAATCATGTTTAAAAAGTAGTTGCCTATGTGCCATTCCCTCAGGAGGTTATAAATGGAGCTTTTCTAACATGTAAGAAGTTCAGTGACCATAAAACTGTATAAATCAGCCGTTTCTCAAAAACATTTCAAAATATGTCTATCTAGGTGTTAAACTACAGCAGGGAGCAAAAATTACAATAAATATCCTTTATATATTGTATCTATATTTAACCTATATTTGCTTTCTGTGATATTTTATACATAATTTTTCTGCTGGTGATATTTGACAGAGTCAATAGAGGAGATCAAAGAGTAAAACTAAAAATAATTAATCAGAATTATTTCTTCTTCTCCCTCCTTTTCACACTTCCCATTTTCTGTCAGTTCTGTTTAATTTCTACTTTTTCTGCTTCTAGTAAATCTGTGTCCATTTAAATTCAGCCAAAGCTCTGACAATTTTATTCTGGTATACCAGTGATAATTAAGATTTTACTGGATAAAAATTTCTGCTGCTTAACAGAAACCTAAGCTATGCCTCACAGATTAGGTAATCAGTATTTTCCATAAGCACTAGTATTCTCTATAGGTGAGATACAAAGTTTTAAATTTCAGATAGCAGCAGGAACATGCCCTATAAACAACACTTATTGCTAATCTTTCAGTGGTTTGTGATTTTATTGTTTTTCTTTCAGCCTGCAACATGATCAAGATGAATTACCTGCAAAAGGATAATATGAATAATTTCAGAAAATTTATCATGCTCTTTAAAATAAATTTCTTCTTGATTTAATATAATAACTATTTGAAATTCAAAGTTCTTCTATTAATGTATGGCATACTAAGAGATAATATATTTGATAGCTACAACAATTAGCTCTTCTAATCCTACAGAAGCTTCAATGAAGAGGTTTGCAGTAGCCTGGCTTGGTGAAAGAGACTTGTATTGGCCTCCTTCACTAACAAACTCTTGAAATGCTGCATTAAACTCCATGTTTGTGAATAGACCTGGGAGGAAACCTTGGTGTTACTGAGGATGAATAAGTCAGTGCTATGCTTGGATCCAGGGCAGGAAGGTCCATTTGGATGCTCTGAGATTCCTCCTGAAGCCAGTGAGCCATTCCAGCTGTTGCTTTACAGACCCTTAAACAGAGGTTGGTACCCAACTGCACACCACAGCCTACTCTAGTAACCCATTCCAGAAATCTCCTGTGTATTTCTACAACAGGACACCAACACCTGTTTTCTGATATTAAGAAGAGGCTCTTTTGTGTCACAAATTACAAAACCACTAGTGGGACAGCGGCAGTTTATGCATTGAGGTGATTCATAAAACTTAAATAGAATTAAAGCAGATGGAGGGAATTTGACCCCTGCTTAGAATTCCTATGCATATGAGTTGTCTAACCTTGAGATGTTTTTGTTATTGTCAGCTCTTTGACAACATGAAGATTGAAAGAAAGGAAGAAATGCAACAACACCTCAGTTTTGGCGATTCTAAAGCTGTGGCTGCTAGGAAAAAAGGATGATTATGGTAAATTTTCAGATTTTCAGCTCATTAATTACCGGTTTCTCAAGGTCAGGATTGAAGGCTCTTGAGACAGTATTTAATGTTTGGACTCAGGTGTTTATTATTTCCTCTCTATGTTACAGTCTCACTACCGTGCGTTCAGCAGCCTTTTCATTAGTAAAGCACAAAATAGCTAACTAACTCTTGTTACAAGGTCTTTAAAAACTAAACTATCCAATTAAGACAGGACAGCTAGATTATTTTCCCTTTTAACCCAATAACTGATCCCGTGAAGTCCACAATGTGGACTTTTCTGTCCTATCACAAAACATCACCCAGACCCATGAAGAAGAGGGAAGAAGAGAGTAAAGAAGGACAGTCTGCCTCTACCTCAAAACCTCTATCCTGCTTCATATTTATTCCTATATTTTAAAATCTCATACTCTAAATTTTCCACCCTGTGATATTATAAACTTCTAATCAACTACAGACTTGTAATCCCAGTGCTATTATTGAACTTTAAAAGCCTGTTCCACAACCTCAGGTCAAATGCAATGTTCTCTTGTGAGTCTGTGCCTTTCAACACAGAAAGTTTAAAATTTTCAGCATCCAGGATTCCAAAAATTCATGAATACAGTAAGTAGATGATATTTTTACCCATGAACATTTAGAAGCTGTTATAAATAATCCATCCATTACGGACTTTTTCAGAAACTGGATTGTCTACCTGTACATGTTAGTAAAGAAACAAGAGCTTGGCTAAGTGTATGCTATACAAACAGGAAGAGCAGATTTTGTCAGGCTTTTTCCTGAGTATAGGTAAGTATTAGGAATATACTATTTAAATTAGAATCTGATTGTAGACATGTTTCCATCACACACAAGTAGGCTGGCTTGTAAGGTTGGCTGGCCTAGTTCAATCAGATGTTAACTAGGAAAATTCACAGAGTAGTTACAAGCAACTTAAAAATGCAACCAGAGAGTATAAATAAAGCATAGAGTACCTGGGTAAAAAAGAAGTGGATAAAAATTCTCAAACTACTTTAGAACCTCTTTGGTTTCAGCTATTTCAGTATACAATCTAAACCAAACAATATAAAAATCTCTTTTGCAAGAGAAACTGGTCCAGACATTTCAAATCAACAACACAAGTTGTGGCCATTCTGTATACCAAAATTAAGAATTTTTTTATAAGAACAATCCATTTTAGAAAGTCCAGAATTTTTTTATTATTTTGACTAATAGCATTGAAGACATATGCATTTTTAGATTTCAATGCAATTAAACATTTATGGCTTAATTCAATTACATATTAAGACCAGAAAAATTAAAAATTAAATCACTGACAACGTCATGTTACTGCAGCTGTTCAAACAGATGTACCATCACCTCCAAAACCTGTGAAGTTATGTTTCATTCTAAAGTTTACTAAATTAAGCAATTTTTTTTAGAAAGAATGGCAGGTAAGGAATCTTTTGAATCTTTTCTCCCTGGCCCTGAAAATTCTTCCTTATTTGGATGCATGTTGGACAGGCTTATGAACAAAGTCTATTTTAGTCTTTTGACCGAAAAATCAAACAGAAGGAGACCAGGACAGACAGACCAGGACCATAAAATGATTTTTATCTTTTTGTTTTGTTTTGTTTTTGTTTTTCCCTTGGCTTTCTATAGTTTGTTTTGTGGGGTGTATTTGTGCTTTTCTTGATCAGGAAAAAATAATAAAATACACTTCTGAGGTTAGAAAAGCTTTTATAAAGAGACAATCTTTAACAGATCACCTACAAATTATACTAGTTAAGCTACAGTGATATTTATATAGTTCCTTTCTAACTGAAAATTCCAAAGCTTTGTAAATAACTTAGTACACAGTGATGCTGCCCATGATAGCTTTGAAGCAAGCTCATTTCCTTAGAGGGAATATTAGCAACTGGAAACAGAATAAACCCTTCCTGAATACCCATCAAAGGATTTTTCCATCATCCACATTTTCACTCTTAAAACAGGTTTTAAAGTAAAAAATTGTTTGTTTGTTTGTTTGTTTTTAATTCAGACTCATGGTAAAGGAGCTGTGGTTCTGTTACAGGGAATGCCATGGGTGATGCTGATGGCAGCTGTGGGTGTGTAGGAGGACGGTGAGCATTGGCGCATGCGTCTGCAAAACCATGCATGTGCTTTGTGGGTTTTTGGTCGCTAAAGTTGAGCAAGTAATTTTAAATTATTGCAAACATATTAAAATGTACTTTAGACTCTGCTTTCTTAATATCTGTCTACCTAAAGAACTACCTCAAGAAAATCATGTTAAATCTAGTGATACTGAATAGGTCCTAGGGGAAGTGATGAAGCTAACAAGTGCATGTGATCTTTACTCTTTGAGGAAGAATTCCTTTTACTCTGCTGGCTGAAAGATATTTTTACTTCAGTTTTAAGGATGCATGATCCAGCTGTGTAAAACTCCTCTTTCACAGAGCTCTAACTTTCAAGACCTTCTCCATAAACTAGTTATTATAAGAATAGCAAAATCAAAAACCACTTTAGAAGCTTTTTAATTTCTCCCCATCAACTTTATGAATGTTAGTTTGGACAGAACAAGCCTAGGCAGTGCAGGTACATAGTTATTAATGCCTATCTGGCAACAAGAGCAGTGGCATTTGGTGTAATCTAGCAGTGGAAATTTTCATAGAACAGCTAATATATGGAAATTCAGGGGCAAAAGAATTAAATCCCTCAGTGGTGATTCTCTTTTATGAAATTCACAAATTTTTTATTCTTACATATATTTTTTTTCTTTTGCCGGGTAGCTTTTTTGCTGGCTTTTCAGAACTTGGCTTCTTTTCTCTTTTTCTTATTCTGTTTCTAATCATTGTATTAAGTCAATTTCAGATTTCATTCTTTTGTTGTCTTATTATCATATTTAGCTATTCAAAACTGAGAGCATGCTACTTTGTACTGATTTAATACAAAGAATCTACTCATAGACTTATTCCATGGAAAGGTCTACAGAACAAAAGGAGTGTCAGGCTCATTATAGGACAATATGCTCTGCAAGGAACTAATTCTTTGTTATGAATATGAGTGAGAGGTGAAGGGATAATGACAAATGTTCTCATTTAACATAAAATAGAAGGTTTCTGCCAAGATGTAGAAAAAAATTACTGTAGGAAGTTTAAGTATGATGAAAAGACACCCATATATTTGGAGGGGAGGCAGTAAGAAATCAACATTTTATTTTGTAGGAAATCAATGCAAAATATGCTTAATATGTCAAATTCAGGTGATAATACACTTTCATCTATAGTCAGTCTTAAGCCAGTTAACATGTGGTTGTTCTTACACCACCAGTGCTCAGCTGACACAATGCACTGGGATTCACAAAGATTATTGGAATACCTTTTTCCTGGTGTTATTTCATAACAAGTGCTCTATTTCTGCTGTGGAGAGAGGTGGGAGGGGTAGTCCCTGTGTCAGTTCTCTGTAAGCCAGTCCATTTCTATCTCCCCAAAATAAATGTCTTATTCCTTACCAGGGAAGGCAGAAGGAAATGAAAAAGTAATTAAAAAAAAGAGGAAAGCTACCTGTCAGTACCCTTCACTATTGCTGGGAAGTACAAGGAACAAAAAAAAAAAGAAAACAAAACAAAACATAGAATGTAAAAAAGGAATGGGGGGGAGAATAAGAAGCAGGAAAATAAAAAGGAGAAAAAATAAAGATCTGACAGGCAGGAGGAATAATAAAAAAAAAATAGAAATCCCCTTAATAGTGCAGTCTCCATTTGTTTGAATGCTTGCAGAGAAGAAAATAGAACTGTTTGCATGTGTGTAGACCTGTAAGTCCAGTAAGAAAGAGGTTCTTCTTTGTTATTTTTATATTTTTCCCAAAAAAACTCCACATACAAACAAACAAACAAACAAAACCCAAAAAACCAAAATGAAGTTCCAACATGAAAAACACAGGGTTTTTTTTCTCCCTATGAATTTTGAGCTAGCTTCTCATTATCTAGTAATGATTTGTCTGACTAGATAACTTGAGATTAATGAGGTCACTGTAGCTTGGTATTTATTTGCATTTACTAAAATCAAACAACACAGTTTAATAGGGCGGTGGGGGGGAGATATTGCAGGCTTTGTTATGATGAATTAGAAAGCCGGCTTCAATCAGTTTTTAGCAGTATGATGAGCCTATTCAAAATTTCCAGAATTTGGTAGCAACTAGATTCTGACTTTGCTCTGTAAGTAGCCCATTAAATTTTAACTCTGTGCAGACCATACTAAGAAGTTGCAAACCAAATTGATCCAGAAATAAAAATTGAAAAGAAGAAACCCATACCTACAGTACTGGTTTGCCATCAGTAAGCATTTGTCATGGCAAGTAATTAGAATAAAAAGGGAAATATTTATCTATACAAACCAACATTTGCAAAACAGAGGTCAAACTAATTTTATTTGCAAATGTTCTTGCTTTTCCAGTGATGAAAATACAGTACTGTATTCCATCTTTTTTGACACTGTAGGATTTCCAGAATAGTATCCCTCTAACTACTCATAATAGCTCCCCACAAAATCAAGGGTAGACCCATTTAGATACTGCATAACTGTATCTAAAAGAGGAACTTCCTGAGCTTGTTCAAGAATATTTTCATGAGCAATAATTTCTATAGAAAATTGAGAGAGAATATGTATAGGAACTAGGATGTTAGCATATATTTGTCCTCTCACAGCATCCAAACAAGTAAAAAATGGCTGGAATTTATCATACTAAACACAATGCGAACAGAACCTTCTTAACAAAAAGCAAACCAGCAATATTTATAATTACATAATTACAAAACTTTATCTAATTTAAAAGATCAGGGACTGAAATATTGAATGAAAACTACTTTTATGCACAAGAATTATACTTGAACTCATTTTCAATATTGCTAAAACATCATATAATTTGAATGCCTCAAATGTGTTGTCAATTTGTGCAAAATGTGTGTCAATTTCTCACATAATTTTAACAGCTGAATTAAGCTCATATTCAGAGACTGTGAAGAAAGAGTAGCAGACAGAGACAGTCCACAGCAGTGACATTTCCCAAAACTGAGCTTATTTATGAAGAAATACTGAAACTTTTGCTGGATTTGAATTCTTATGCATACAGGAGTCAATTCCTTAATGTGATTATAAAATGTGAAAAAGGCTAAAATATGTTGCAGCATACATGCACTTTATGGTGTTTGCTCCCTTCACTCCTAATTCTCTGAGCTTCGTGCTCCCTTTCGAAGCACTCTGTAGCTGCTTTCCTGCTGCCAGTCTAGGCTTCCTTTAATGGAAATCAAGCCACAGTGGGAAAGAATCCATTTGCAGAGCTCGTCCATGACAAAGTTAGGGTGCTGCCAGGTCATGCACCTGCAGCAGGGAGCTGAAAAGTTATTCAGGATCAAACATCTTAAGCATAGCCAATGTTTAGTACAACACAGGACAAAGATTTCATAACAACTCACTCAGGACAGGAAGGATGACATAACAATTTAAGTCAGAAGAGGATGCAAAGATTTTTTTCAATTGCCCAAGATGGAACTTGTATTTAAAAATGATAGTTTCCTAAATATGACTTCATAAATGAAATAATTCTATCATCTGGCCAAATATCACTGCTTCCTTGCCTAAAAAGAGGTATTAATACTCTATCAGTACAAACAAGCATTACACTCATCCTTCAACTAAAAATAAGAATGTTGGGCAAGAAAGCAAATCCAGCTGGAAGATGTTTACACAGGAAGTCTGACTGCCTCTGTCTTCCAATGAAAATGAAAACTGAGAATCCTATTTATCTGTCACTGCTGTTACAACTTTTGTAACATCCCTGTGACCCTCCATGGTAATTTACAGTGAGAACTTCACAAAATTGTATTTCTGTACACAAGATACAGACAGACTGTTAGAACACACATAGCAAATCTAATCTGCCCTCCAGGAAACAGCAGTTTACCAAGAAAACTTGCAACAGAAACAAAAAAATCTTTTTGATACTCTAAAAGTTTGTGTTCCAGGACAGCTTGCTTGGAGGTGTATGAAGTCCATGAAAGAAGAGGGAACCTGTGTTTTTATTAATTCATTGAAGAAACTCTTCTTCAAGGCAGACTTGAAACTGCAAAACTTTCTTTGTTGAAAATGCAGACATTAATCCTGATAAATACTCAGATCTGACTGATCGTGGCTGAATAACTGTGAGAAAATGACAGGCAGTATTTGAAAAGGGAGTCTTTCAGTGAAAAAGACTTAAGGTAAAACATCTACGATTGGTACCCTTTTGATATATTTTCAAACAGCATGAGGCACATTCCCAAAGAAGGAATTTATGACCCTTAAGTAAGAGTGATTTCTAACAGTGAGGATTTAACATTGTCCAGAAAGGGCCATACTGAGTTAGATGTGGATAAATCACTGAAACCTCTTCTGAATTTGATGTAATTTGGTAAGATGCCTTTAGACACACTAGTGGTAATATGTCTTCCACAGTGTTTTCAGCTTCCTATGGCAAGAACAGATGAATCAATAAAAGAATACTAACCAGGTGGCAGAGGTATCAAAACTCCACAATTAATCTCAGTTCAGATGTTTTTTAGATAGTACAAGATTAAATTAACTCTTCATCTGGCATTACACCTTTTGGCACCTAGATTGATCTTAAAGGGCTCTTAGAAAAGCACAGTAAATGATACAGTGTTTTCGAAGTTTTTGAAATTTTCATCCATTGTCAAGCTTAATTCTCATTTCCTGTTGTGTAAATCCCAATTTGATTACTAGTGCCATGGATTACTAGTGCCATGTCACCTTTATGTATTGTGTGCATCTCCTCTGCACTGGAGTGGAAAGGTAATGTGTTTCTCATGGGAGACTCTTAACAAACACCATTACATGGTAATCTTGAAAATGCATCATTACACAGTGGGGTAGAAATTGCAATTGCAAACAAGAAGCATGAAAAAAAAAAAATCTACAAAGCCAAACATTTCCATGCCTTGAAAAGAGATGCACAGCACAGCCACATCATCCCTTTGTTATTGGTTCAGTAATTCACCAATTAGATGTGAACTGAGCCAGGGAATCCATGAGGACTCTGACTGCCCAGATTGACCTCGCAAGCGAAAACACAAATGAGCACTACAGCCAAACTGACTTCTACCTGGAGCACTGCACATTTGTAGCAGTGCTATTTCTAGTGTCAGTGGTAAATGCAAATAGGATAATTTTAGGCTGCCATAAACATTACATGGCTGCATTAGGGAGAGCACAGCCAGCAGGAGGCAGGAGGTAATGCTTCCCCTCTACTCAGCACCGGTGAAGAATCTGAATTTCTGGGTCTAAGCCTGGGCTCCCCAGGACGAGGGAGAGGCATGGACTTAATGCAGGAAGTGCAGCAAAGGGCTGCTAAAATGGTTAAGGGACAGCAGCACCTGATGTACAAGGAGAGGAGGAGACAGCTGTGACTGTTCAGACTAAGGAAAGGGAGGCTCCTGGAGATCTTATCCACAGGTATAAATATCTAATGGAAGAGAAAAGAATAGGGAGCTGAAGTCTTCCCAGTGGCATCCTGTGTAAAGACAGGAAGATGTGTATTTCACAAACTGAAATACAGGAAATTCCTTTTAAATATAGGAAAATAACTTTTTTTTTTTTTTTGCTGTGAAGGTTGTCAAACACTGCAATGTGATGTTTAAAGATGTTGTGGAGTCTTCATCCTTGAATACACTAGAAATTTGGCTGTACACCATGCTGAACAATGTGTTCTAGTTCACCCTGCTGTGAGCAGCAGGGCTGGATTAGCTCAAGACCAGAGGTAACTTCCAACCTCATCCTTTCTGCCATTCTGTTATCTGCCAGCATCGCCAGTCCCACGGTGCTGGTGCCTGAAGCCATCCAGGCTGAGCCATGAGCTGCTCAGCACCACAGCTCTGGGCTGCAGCTTTCTGTATTTTCAGAAATTTCAGTTGCCATGGGGGAGATGATACATTTGAGAGGTGCTTCTTTGAAGACATCTGATTTGAGAACTTGAATTAAATACAGCAGATGTCAGTAAATGGCAGTTTGGGAGTGTTAATTATACTCTGAATTATGATGCCTTTATATTTGATTATACATATATCTTAGCACTATTACATATAATACAATATTTCCATCTTATTGGTCAAAAAAACCAATAATAGAAGAAAATTATGAAAGTGATGCCATTTTTAAGTGTGACATAAGTGTTCCTTAAATAAAATGTGATATCTTTTTTGCTATTTGTAGGATCTTATGAATCTTATGGAAGGAATTTATCTCATTGAATTTAGTTTGGAGAATTAACTTTCCAATGACTAAAGTAAAATGAATACTGCCTTGTATTAATACTTCAATTAATATAACTTGAAATACTCTTCACTTCTTTCAAATACACACTGCAAAGATCCTATTCCTAAACATATTCTTTGTTTTATTCGGTGCAAGTTTGCAAGTCATTGCTAGTACATACATAACAAGTGACAGGGATGAACAGTGGCTTTCCAAGAACTATGGGAGATCTTTGTGTGCTGATGATTCAGCTCCTCACCAAATGTCCACATTTGCTGTTCTTGTCCAGCGTTTGTCACTCTGGTCACAGCCGGTTTACACTGCAGTGATCATCATATCTAAATCTCCATGGCACATCCTGGAATAGGAATTCTCTGCAACAGAAGCTCTTACTCCTTTTGGTATAGAAACCTGATAATGGAATTCACTTATATCAGTTGCTCAGAGTTGTTTATACTTTTTTTTTCCAGAAATGTCTGGTTCCCCGAGGCAAGAAAAGCGAAACTGAAAAGTGAGAGTTAGAGTAGTTTGCAAATGAGGGCAAACATTAGCAGGGCCTTGCCTTGAGACTAATTTTTGTTTTTGAAGGCAAGACACTGCATCAATGCATTATCTATTAATACAGTAGTTTTATGAGGTACACAATGTCCTATGCTATTTATCACTCAAGTTTCATATTGTTTGTCAATGACTTCAGAAATGGCAACAAATTGGGCTTTGGCAGATTATTTTCAGTTGACTAACTGGTGGCTGAAGGAATTAATCACTTCTTTAGCTGACAGACTTCTTTTAACATGGCAGGCAGGAAGCATGGTGTGAAGCAGATATATTTATTAAACCATCTTTCAGTTCTGACAGTCAGGGAGGCAACAAAACATTCACACCTAAAGTTTGATGACCTCTCTTGCATAAAGTTGGCTTGTTCAAAACCACTTGGGGATGTGATACTTTTCTTTTAGTTGATTTTGACACTTGTTTCCACACAAGCTTATTAAGGTGCAATAGTCAGTGAGTGACAAGAAATAATACCCCTCTTCTCTTGCTGTGTAGGTATGGTGCTCCTCCAAACTTATCCTTCAGCTTATGACAGCTGTTTTTCCTGGTGAAATTTTCTCTTTGCTTCCATGTGACTTGATAAGGCAACTGTTCCTACTGTGAACTTAGTCACTGTTAATTGTCCAAGCCCAACAAAATTATTTATTCTGGGCTTCCAAAAACTATCCATTGGTTCCATGCAGTGAAAATATCATGAAAATGCCTTGGTAATGATTTAAAGTCTGTTGACTTATCATTCTTGTGGCATACAAGAATGAAGAGCACAATTTCAGACCTGGGCAACGCTCTTCAAGGAGTGTTTTATGAATTTGTTCTCTAAATTGAAGTTGGCCATCTGATATGCTGATGTTGTGTAAACGATTCTTTTTTCTGTGCTTATCTGGAAAGGCGTTTCCCTTCTTTCATTGCTTAGGTATGAGCTTAAATAGCAGCACTCCAAGGCTATAGTAAAAAAGGTAAGTATCACATATCGCACGGAATATCATTCGCAACAAGTAAATATAAGCCGTGGTAGAGAAAATGCGAATAAAACAAACATGGCAGCACACGTTTCCGAACAGGAGGGTATGTGGAAGGATACTGGTGTGGAAAAGACGTCAGTAAGCACAGCGCCTTGCCCCCATGACACAGGCGCTACTCGCCGGGGCCGCAGGCAGAAGCTCCCGGCTGCGCAGACTGGCATCTCTCGGAGCCCAAACCCGCAGGGCGAGCGGGCACTGGCGGGGCGGGGGGCGGCGGGGGGCGGCGGGGGGCGGCGGGGGGCGGCGGGGAGCGGCGGGCAGCAGCGGGGGGCGGGGGGCGGCGCGGACTGCGCCCCGCGCCTCCGGCCATCCCCGCGCAGGGGCCGCTCCGCTCCGCGCCGGCGGCGTCCGGCGGGACTGGCACGGCTCCGGCACGGCTCGGCACGGCTCGGCACAGCCATCGCGCCGCCCCCGGCCGCCGCCCCCGCCCCGCCGCCGCCCTGATTGGACCCGCGGGGAGGCCCCTCCCGCCCGGGGCCGCCGCCGCCGCGCCGCGCCCGCTCCCCAAATACACCTTGGCGGCGCCGGGGAGCGGCGGCGCCTGCCCTGAGCCCCTCGGCGGGGCTGCGGCCGCGGGCACCCGCGCCATGGTGAGTGGCGAGTGGGGCAGCGAGCGGCGCCCGGGGCGCGGGAGGGGCGGCGGGGACCCTGGACAGCGCTGGGACGGGCGCCGGGCGCACGGCGGGGCGCGGGCGGGGCCGGGGTCCCTCCGGCCGGGCGGGACCGGCGCTGAGCCCCGGCAGCGGGCGGGGGCGCGGGAAGCCTTTCCCGTGAGCGCCCCGAGCTTCCCCGTGCGCGCCGTGCCCCGAGCCGGACATGGGCGTGAGCGAAACGGGATCGATTCGGGGCTGGCAGCGCTCTTGGAGCCCGCCGAGGGCTCCAGCCACGAGCGGTGCTCCGGCGGCCTTTGTGCGTTGTGAGGCTTTCTAAGAATTCGCGAATTGCTGATGCTCGTCAAGCTAATCAAAGCCATTCAGGCTGGTGTTACTGCGTTATGCTTAGGTAAGGTTTCTTACCCGGTTTTCAGAGCAATTTCTACAATTCCACCTCATGAATTAGGCATCAACGTGATATTTCATCACATACTTGCTGCTCTAACAATAACTTCATCTCTGCATCTGCTATTCCAATTATTTCTTTTTCCTAGGAAGAATAAATGAACCAAACTGTGCAAACTGTGTTGCATTCGTGATGATTAGCAGTTTTTCAGTCAATTTTCTCCCTCTTCTTTTCATTTCTTCAAGACTTTAGGCTCGTAATCCCTTTTCTGAGTGAATAGGTTTGTTTCTGTGGCTAAAGCTTAGTGGGCATTACTAGCCTACGCTTAGTATTCCCTTTATAAAATCATCACTATCTATAATCATCAGACTTGAAAACTTTTTTTCTTATGTATAAAGGAACGCTTTTATACATCTTTTAAACATCTTATGTCATGTCTGGAGCTTGATCTAATGCTGATTCTAAAATGGCTTTTTTTTCAGGGCTGGTCACTTATTCTGGGGATGTAGTAAGATGGCTTTCTAAGTTCGAAGGATGATTTAACAGGGAAGAAGTCATAAGCAAGGATGCAGTGTGTCAGTAATGCTGTATTTGGGCTTTTCACTTCCACTGGACTACAGGTTACACTGTGCTGCATGTGGGTTGGTCTAAAGAGATGGTCAGACATTTGCTATTTGGAATACTAATAGGAAAACCAAAATTTTTATTCACTTGGATTTTCCATTATTAAATCAGAGAATACAGAGCTACAAAATAATGTAACAGAGGAATATTTTCATAACAAATGTAGGAATTTAATGATATTTGTATGAATAGAACAAAGTGTTTTACTTATTTGGAAGTGGTCTAATCTTAGAATTTTTTCCTAAGACAAAACTCCCAGTAGAGCCACTCCCTTTTCTTGTAGTTAGAATTAAGATGATTTGTTTCCAAACTACAAAAAGCAGTCGTAAGGAAACATGCACTTGAAATCATATAAATGGGTCTACTAGTTTTCTAGGGTCAGGAGCAAAAGGTGGTGACAGCCTGTACTGGGAAGAGATTCCTGTAACAGACCAGTTTACATAATTAACCAGGGAAGATAAGCAATTCAGGCATCCAGAGAATGTGTGCAAATGTGTTACAAATGTTCTCTTTGGAGAGAAGAGAATTGTAGAGAAGTTTCTGGCTTGGATTGTGTTGCTCTGGGGTGTTACATATGGCCATACGTTCTGATGACTGTTCTCTTTGCTTTGCCAGAGAACCTTAGATGAACCAGGTGATTGTAAGGAAGCACGAGGAGTACTGTAGCAGTAAAAAAAAAAAAAAAAAAAAGAAAAAAAGCATTTGCTGAAATCATACTTATCCAAAGCAGGCAGGAAAAATATGGAAGGAGAGAGAAGGAAAGCACATATTCAGATTTCCTGCTTGTACTTCCTTTGTCTGGGGAAATATGTACCTTGCAGCTATTATGAGTCATGACAATGCAAGATCATGAGGCAAACATTGGAGGAGAAGGTAAGGAATTTAGTTCTATGGTGTTTTTTTTTACCCTTTTTGATACCAATAAAATGTGTCACTGAGGTCTTGCTGTCTTCTCTTCAACTGGTTCACTTGCTGAGTACTCACTTAAATGAATCAAATTTTTTAATAAAACATTAAAAATGAGAAGTCAAGGTCCATTAAAATAAGTACTCAAGTTGAGTATATTTGTCTTATTTGGATTAATGCTTTCTTTAAAAAAATCTGTCCTTCTGTCCTTAGCCTTCTATGACAGTTTGTTTCAAAACAGATCCCATAGTGAAATCAAAACATAAGTAAGAGTTTATAATAAAATCTAATGTGCCAAATATCAGTAGCAGTCAAAACCTGGTTATGTCATGCCATAAATGATAAAACATCAGTGCTATTATGAGTATGAATGCCATCTGTTTAAAATTAAAAAAAAAAAAAAAAACAAGACTCAAAATAAGTAATCCAAGAAGCCAAGATAGAATATGTAGCAAACACAGCTATTTTCCTTTTAACTGAAATGAGTTGTTAACAAAAAATCCTGTAAATAGTATTGTACTTTAAAAAATCCCCAAAAAACTAAAACCCAAGCACCTCAGTAATCTAAGCAAGCATATGCTACGTTCTAAGTTATCTGCAAGGAACTATGTGTAAGGAGGTATTGGCTGTATTTTGTATCTACTTTGTAGACTAGCAACAGGTTTTAATTTTTTTATAAAAGCTTAATAATTTTAGAAAATTTCTGTATAGGTAAAAAAAACTTATTTTAAAAAAGTATTGGAAAATACAGGATATGATTTAAAGCATTTTGTTGTAATGTTATTTAGAAATCATTGCACTTCACATTGCACATTTTATTAACAAATAAAATTTGGGCCATTGGAGAGCTGCCATTAGAGTTTCTTTGTTGAGATTCCTTGCACTTTTTGTACTATTTACTTTTTAAAGATCTTTATTGTCTACATGTCGTAAAACTTACTGCATTTGTGTAGATGTTTGCCATTGCAATTAAGATTTTTAGCATTTGAAATTAAATTAGGGTCAAATCTCATATTTGACATTACTTTGAATATTCTTTCTAGCATGTCTTCACCATTTTAGATGTGGCTGTATGATGTTTGTATATTGTATGTATGATGTATATTCAGTGTGTCTTCCATGAATAGTTGTATGGCAAGTAGAGATTCAAGTTTATCATTAAACATGTTATATTTTTAAGTCAGTTCAAGGCATGGGTTTTCATTCAACAAAGCAACACTGTTCAGGGCAAAATGAACAGTCTATTTATTTAGACTGTTCATTAAATTAAATCTATTTAATTTTAAAATTACAATAGGATTTAAGCATGTGTTTAAATTGACTAGGGCTTCTAGCTATGGCATAAACAACAAATTAATTTTTACTAATAAAGGCAGCAAAATTTGCTAGAAAAAGCAGATTTTCTACAAGGTTTTTGTTTATAGAGTCACATGCTTTGAGACAACTGAAAAAGTCATGTTAATATCTATAGTTAAGCCCTTTACTTGTGCCATAGGTACTGACTGCAGCGCATTTGGTGATATGTTGTTCTTCCATTTTTTTGGTTGTCCTAATCGGGTGATGGCAGTTGTAGGTCAGTGCTAGGAAGTGGCTCACCACACAGGATATTTATTTTTGTAGATGTGGTGTCAAGAGCAAGCTGACATCTACTCCCTTTTGGTAGGAGTGCACATTTCACTGTTCTGCTGCTTCATGACCTAAGCCAGAGCACATACGATCCCTACAGATTGCTTTTACTTCACCACAGAGAGGCCTCGGCCTCGCCATGTCCTGTTCATTGATTCAGACCCCAGGCACCTCTGTGAGCTTCAGGACCTCCACAGGCCTTCAGTCTTTAGGAGAATCCTACCCTATCAGAACATAATATTCTGTGATACTCCCTTCCACTGGTTTTTCATTCATGTTTCCTATTATGTGATAGTTTTGTTAAGTGGAATAGATGACCTTGCTAAGAATATTGCTGCTTTCAGATTTAGTTGGCATTAATTGTATTTAACCGGCATTCTCATTTGATTCAAATGCCCCCTTCCGTGGTTCAGACCTTTACTGCTACGTTTAAGCACTCTCCAGCTACTTGAACTTGGCAGTATTGTGGTACACATTATTCTTGATTTTACTGCTCTGACTCTTTAAATTAGTTCCTTTGTATTACTTAAAGTCAATTTGTGAATTGATTTTCCTCTTGCATATTCACTATTCACACTCGAAGTAGCTGTTCCAAGACAATGGTGCCCTGCTACCAGACGTATTCAAATGAACCCCCTTGTGCAAGTCAACCCCAGGAGGATAATTCCTTATAGGGAGGGCACTAAGCCCAGATGATAACCAAGCTGTGACTTTATGTGTTATTTCTGAGAGAGTATTTCTTTCATGAGAGCTCCTGTCACTACTTCCTATGCGTATGTATTTGCTTGTGAACAGAAAGCTGTGCTGTCCCTGCTTGAATGAGGAGGCCACTTTTTCTCTGCCCTAAGGCAAGGGGAGAAATGCCTGGAGACTTGCACTCCTGTGGGAGGCTATGGGCCCGGAGCCGTCTGGAACCCTCCCTTGGGATGGTTTGGCTATGCCTTGCACTTCACGCATGGCTATGCCCATTGATTGTCTCAGCTAAGTCCATATAGAAAATAGGTCAGCCATGCAGTGGCTCAGGAAGAAAGCTTTCATGTGTAGTTGTAATCTAGAAACAGGACATGTGTGTCATTTTGGAGGAGACTGCAACTGCTTCCAAAGATGTTATCAAGCATCGTGGAATCTAGCCCTTGGACAGCTATTTGTATTAAAGAGCTGCAGGGAATATCCCGTGCAAGTCATCCAATTTCCTTCCTGTGAATAAAGTTAAAATTTATTGTTAGAAGGTTGCATGCTAAAATTCTTTGATTATGTTCCCCTTCACAAATGGAAATTGAAAGAAACATACATTTATAAAGTGACTCTGTTCCTCAGCCCAGTTCTGAGTTGTTCAGAACAAAATTACATCATGCTTTTGGGTAAAATATATTTTGGGGAATCCTCATGGTGGAATTCTTGAATGTCACTGATTCCAGAGAGTGCAGTAAAACTTGTGGTTTCTGTGCACAGTACCTGCTGCTCAACTCTGTACTTTTAATAAATAAGGGCACAGAAACAAGTTTCTCAATAGTATATTAGACAGAAGTGTGTTGTGCAGTGATGACTGACTTTCTAATGCTGACCAAAGTAAATGTGTGTTTAATTTCATTCTAACTTTGCATTTCACTTGGCACTTGATACAGCTGCAGGCTGGCAAAAATTGTTCAGGGAAAGCTGATTGCCCTCCTCGGCAAACACAGAAACTCTTCACACACAAAAGAGCATTAATAAAAGCCTGAATACAGAGGAACACCTCAGCAGTATTTCTGTTTTGTTACTGGGAAAATTGGGGGGTTTATGTTTGCTCATAATGATTTCTATGATTTGAAAACACAAGACAATATACTCAGGTGCTGCCTTCTGGTTAATAGGGAGGGGTGTCTGCTTACACAAATAGCTCTTTTTCTCCCTAGCCCTGACTGCTGGCATCCAGGACCCTAAAATACTCATTGCAGTTCCTGTTTTAAATAGAACTGCTAAAAATGGCAAAATTTCCATGTCTTCAGAGAAAGCATGTATCAATCTAACTTTAAATCTCCTTTTTTGTTGTTTTTGCCAAAGTTGTGTTCATAGCTGTCTCTTGTCTCTGCACTGGCAAGCTGGAAGTGCAAAACCATTTGCCTTCATGATGAGAAAAATCTTTGGCGGACAGGTAAATTTCTGAAATTTTAGTGAAAATGGAGCCATTAGTCCATAGAATTCACAAGGCATATTTAGAGGTAGGATTTTAGAATTTCCCCATGGGAAGAACGGTATGTAGGGAGAGAGTCTTGTGGCTTCAGTAACTTGGCAAGGCTTTTGGTCAAAGAGGAACTGTTTTTTTTTTTCTCAAAAATTGTGACGAATAATTATAATTAATTATATATTGAATTAAATGCTTATTTTGATACAGTTAAAGTTCCCAAACAAGTTGCATGATATTAAAAACCAGCCAAGGGAAAATGCATTTCCTTTAAGGAATTACAAACCCTTCAGAAGTAACAGAATGACGTTAAACCTGCTGTGTGTTAGCCATGAAGATTTAGTGCGAGGGTACCTTCCTTGTTCTGCTTGTATATTTAGCATCTGTACCCTTTTATGAATCCTGTCTGCAAAATCTATTAGAATTTTATTGTGTAAAGTGTTTTCATCCCATTGTTGCTTTTAAAATCTGGCTGCCGATTTTTATAAGGTCAAACATGACTTTTCTAAATCAGTCAGATCTACTAAACTTCCCAACAAACTTGTGCAATCTCGTAACTTGTGGTAAGACCTCTGGATTCACTTCCTAGCTCGGCTGCTGTCTTCCTTTTATGATCTCCAGCATGCCTTATTTCCCCATGTATAAAGGAGGCATTGTTATGCTCCTATATCCCATTTTTCTGTCTTAGTTCAGAGGGCAAACCCTTCAGGTCAGACATCATCTTTTGCTGTATATTTCTGTATGGCCCTGCTCTTAATTGGAGCCTTCTGGGTTAAAATAAGCAAGGTATAGGCCTACCAACAGCAAGAGAGAGAGAGAGCAGATTGCAGGGTATCAGTGGCACTATTTCTGTGCTAAGCAACCTGCCCAAGGATGACCTCACAGAAGGTTTAATACCAGTATTTAAGTGTAAACAAAAGTTCTGCGAGAATTTTCACAAGAAGTGATCTTGCTGACTAAACAGTAAGACCTTCATGAATGTTGGAAGGTAATGAAATATTTCCCTTTGCAGGCAAAAACATCTGGTTGTGTGGTGGCAATGAAATAACACAGAGGAGACCAGTCTTTATCTCAAGTTAAGCACAGTTTGCAAAACCTTTTGATGTGCTCACGAGGCAGAGACCACATTTGTACTGTGACACTGAAAATGTGCTGCTGATCTGAAAATTAGTATCAGCTTCGATCAGGTTCACACTTAGCCCTGTATGTCACATGCTCCAGATCTGTGGGAGAGGCAGCATGATTGTCAACTGTATGTGGAAAAAGACATTGACCATGATAATAGTAAATTTTAAAATCAAGAGAGTCATGGCTTGTCACAGTTTAAAGTGTGCAGCTATACCATGCATGAGATAGAGGTGGCTGGGCATCATGTCACTGACTATTCTTGTAGCAGATTAGGGACTGGGACTTAGAAATGTCAGTAAAAACTGGCTTTAATGGTTGCTTGATATATGAAATGTGGTTTCATTATATCTTCCTTTGAGTTTGTCTTTGAAAATTATTTGCACTTCTAAGTCATAGTAAGTTCTAAGCAAAAATGGGTTCAAGCAATAGAGAGCAATTAAAAGGAAAAAGTATCTTTTCAAAGAGGGTTTGAAACAGTGGAAAGCAAGGACTGCTGATAGGATACAGGGTTATGATTTACCCGTAGCAAAAACTGAAACAGAACATCTATTCCTGCCTGTGTTGTGGCAGAATTTTGTTAGCAGTAAATTGGTGTATGGAAAAATAAGATGATAAACTGAAATAAGAGAGTGGTGGTGGCAGAAAAGCATCTAATGGGGCTAATGTGTTAAAAAAAACCTGATTATATTGCCACTGTTGTAAGTTATATTGTAATGCTGGAATAAATATGCCAAAATAGGCAGTTGTATGGGTTTATATGACAAATACTGAGAGTTTTCTTTCCCAACTGTTACCATAGAGTAATGGAAACCACTCGTGATCTTTAGTAAAATATTAATAAGTGCATTCTGATCTTTAAACTTAGGTTTGGCACTCTGGCTTTTAGCAAAGAAGCTGCATTACTTAGGAATGCAATCCTAATGTCAGTTGGACATAGTATGGGCATTGTAGGATTTAGATGCCTGTTATAAACAGAGTTGAAAACCCAGAGCAAAGATTTAGACCATGAATATGCTGCAAAGACACTTGTGATACTGTGAGAATTTAATTTCTCCATCGTCACAAGATACTTGTAAAGTTAGTGCTTGTGTCTTGTTAAAACTTGTCAGGTACAAGTATTTAAAATAAATGTTTTGTATTTTCCACACCACCTAAAGTGTAAGGAGCAATGTCAAATATTTCTGACCCCATATAAAAGAAGACTATACACAGTGCAGCAGACTTGCTTTCCTCCCTGTGTTATTTTTACCTGTTGAGATGTGCAAGATTCGCCATGCTTCAAAATGCTCTAGAATGCCAAAATGCTTAAAAAATGTTGTCTTCATCTTGGCAGGAAATTCCTTGTGAAGGAAGGCTATGCCTTTCTTATCCTTAAATTTAAGTCTCTGGTTTGCATTCTCCAGGAAGTTGTGCACCTCATTCCCTCCCTCAGCCCAGCTATTCTCATGGCTTCTTAGCCTTTACTCCCTCAGAAAAGGTGGAACTTGCTATGTAGCATCCTCTTTCTGTGCACGTAAATAAGTACAGAGGTGAAACCCATTATTTGTCACATGATTTCTTTTTTCAAGGGTCCAGTGAACAATAATTTTAACTGTCCAGGCAAAGGAGCATATCTCTTCAAGATAACATTCAAATAACATTCAAAACCTATTTGATATACTCCTCTGGATACATATGCACTTGATATGGCCGGAATTCGATTTTGGTTCATTTTTAGGTTTTCTGCCACAGTTCACTGGCCAGTTGCTCTGCTCTTTCACCTCTGAAACAGCTGAACTCTGTTCTTTGCTGCTTGGAGCTGTTATTCACAGAACTAGTACGCAACACAGCAAGTTGGAAACATCCTGTTATATGGCTCAATTTTTGAAATGAACCTAATTTCTTAATATAATGAAAGAAAACAGGTGCTCAGTGGTGGATTTCCATTTTACAGATTTAAAAATCAGCACATACAGAATTTGTATCTTATTTGTTAACTTTTTGGTGGGAAATTGTACTTGAAGCACCTTTGGTGTGGTACAGCCCCTGCACTTCAAGCGAGCCTTAGGTCTCTGGGTAGCTTAAGTGTTGAGACCAATATGTTTATCAATAACATTTGATTTTAGTTTGGGTTCTCAACGAAGTAATCTGAGATGACTCTGTTGCTACTTTTCTTTGGCTGTTGCTCCTGTTTGGGAGCTCCTCCAGACCAAGATGCTCAGCTGTGTTCTGTGCTCATTTTGCCTGGGGATTGAAGCCCAAAGCCTCCCAGCACTGAATCATAAATTGCCACACCTTGAACTAAGAACTGGATGCCCATACAGTTCCTTACCTTCTGGGATGGCAGACCTTCTGAGAGGTCTGCTTGTGTTTCTGGGTGATTGCTGGCACCAGTGCACTTCCATGCTACCTCACTGGAATGCAGGTCAGGGCCTTGAAGGAACCCAGGTAAGTAATGCTTCTGTCCTGGGATCTCAGATACATGTGCAGCATGCACTGGTATTTCGGAAGGCCTGATGGAGAGAGAAAAGGGGTTCCTTATAGATGTATTATAAAAGACAAGTGGAATATCCTTAAAAAAAGAAAATGTAAAATTATGAAACGAAAACTTAAATCAGTAACAATGGACATCTATCCTTTATGTTCCAAATCAATGCCATTTAAAACAAAATACTAGAAGATAACATAGGAAGTTTTTACTTTTTTATTAACACAGGGCAGCCTCATTAAACAATGCTGCAAAACAAGGTATGTCATTTCCAGCCCCCCAATAGGTGCTAGTGCAGCAAACCAGAGAAACTAGAAATTGAATCTTGATGGCCAAATCAAAGTAATAAACATGTGTCCTTCCTTAATTGTGCATCAGAGAGAGTAATACATAACCATGAGAGTTGGCTGAAACACAGAAACAGCAAACAAAAAAACTCTCCTAAAATCTAAAATACTGGAAATGCTGGAAAGCTCCATGAAATTAGCATATCAACATGTTCTATAGGCCATACTGATAGATTACAGAAAAATTATTTGCATAAAAACCTACCAAGCTTCAGTGGATTTGTAGTAGAGAGAAAACACTTTATGGACAGTAAGAAAAATGTCCATTCCATTGCAAATACTTTTGCTCTGTTGGCTGTGTTTTCCTTATTTCTTTGGGAATTTTTGGTTTTCATGTTCTTTTATGAACAAACATGAAGAACAGGTTTTCTTCTGTTCTTTCCTCCTTGATCCTTTATTCTGTCTATATCTCCCTTTGTTTTATCTTTCACATAATATAGAAGAGCACATACTGCAAAATAAATTAGAAAAAATAGGAAAACTGAAATCTGAGAAATGGAGACAAGCTCTGATCTTTCAGATTTCAGTAAGAGTACTGTGATGCTGACATTGTTGCAGCCAGTGCAGTTATACAGGCTGTGAAGTGAAGAAATGTGGGTGATTTTAGGTACCCTGCCTAGAATAACTCCAGGAAAATTACCCTGTGATTCATGCAATGCACAATATCTGTATTTACCCAATGAGAGAGAGACCTGAGGACCTTACACAAAAAGTCACAAAAAAGCACCAAAAGAATTATGGTTTAAATGCATTTAATTTGCCTCAATAATTAAACCCTGAATTTGTACCTTGAATTAGAGGCTGGCGATTGATACATCTGATCAAAGTTTCTGAACTGTTCTTTGTTAACCTTTTCTTGGATTTCCATTCTTCAGTATCTCTTAATCTGTTGAATCTCTGTTCATCTGAAACACCTGACACAGAAACTAGTGAATTTCAGTGGAATTTGCAAGCATTGCAAGATAAGCATCTATTTCTGTGCCAGCCTGTAACCAGCACTTTGGCACAAAAATATCAAAAACTGAAAGAGAGTTTCAAAAACCTGGATGTTATTATTTTTGTTCTGTTTGAATATTCAACTTTGGTATTGTTATAAGAGGCTGCAATTCAACAGCTAATGTACTTGAATCTGTATAATGTGTAGCTTAAATATGCTAACTCTTTCTAAATGTATCTGTTCTAACTGGAGGAGCAGCACTGGCCAAGGCTTCTACTATTTGATATTTTTTAGCTATAAGGATGTGTCTTTTTTTTTATTGTTTATCACTAGTGAGGGTTTGGAAATGTAGCATTATAAATCTTTTCTTTTCCTTGGTGTCATGATCAATACCACAATGATTCTCTGATTTTCACTGTGTCTATTATTAAAACGGGAAGCTACATTTTAATGACTTGAGAAGTTTCTTTATAAAGGAGCTCACATTTCTACACATCAATAGCCTTGCTATGATTTAGATATGTCAAAACTGAACTTCCCATAAATATTTTCAGCTTACTTTTCCATAGGGCCACATTTTCCCCTCACCCTTTACCTCAAGCTGCCACCAGGGCCAAGGGGAAGATATTACAGAATACGTGGAGAACATGGCGGTTCTCTCTGAGTTAGTCTTGCATTCCTTCTCCCTGCTGCTCTCATTTACATGTGCTGACTTTTCCTGTGCAAAAGTAATCTGAAAAACACTCTGTGCAATTTGATTTCATTCACATGCTTAAAAGAAGTGTTGAATAAATGGAACGGAAGGATTTGAAAGAGCAATAGCTGTGGTAAGTTCAGCAATTGCACTGGAGACAATAACAAGCATCTCAGATTGAACATTCAACAGGAAGCCAAAATCTGATTCTGGATTTATTTAATCTTTAGTTTTGTTACACACATGGTGTACACTAACAACAGGCTAATGTTAATCATTAAGTGCTTATTTTTTGTGATTAACAAGATTAATTTCTCTTAATACCACATGTGCAAGCTCAATATTTCACAAAAGCACTCATCTTTACTTAGCTTCATAATTTTAGTGAAAAAGGAAGCCGGTGTTTTTAAGGACAATATAAATTAATATATTTACCTAGCTTTCTCTGCTTTAAATTAATATCTGCTGTATTTTGCAGAAGAGTATTAGAAAGTACCTAAACAAGATAGTCAAATTGGTATTGTAATATATTCCTAGACCATTCAGTCTCTCTGGATGTGCTGATAATCTTTTCAAAGGTAAGATGTCGTGCTTTTGTGTACTCAAATCTTTTTCAGAAGAGCAGATTTTGAAAGAGGTAGGCTATGAATAAATATATGTGCCTGTACCATTGTGTGCAAAATGACAGGCCAATCAGTGAAATAAAAAAGGAAGGTGCTAATTTACAGTGCACATGGGCTAAATCAGCAATTCCAATTATTTTTAAACATGTTTTGTAGCAGAAACCATATGTAGGCATTTAATCACAGAGGAAGGTTCCTCTTGGTCCTGATCTGCAAACACCATGGAAGAGAAGAATTGGGAAAGTAGCTGATTTCTCTGCTTCTTCAGAGCTGCTATTTTTTTTTTGCAGGGACCTACCTAAAGCAGAATCAGTATCTGTATGATGGCTATGAAAACACCCCTTCAGCCATCAATTTGGGTTGATTACATGTCTTCAATCAGCATGTTTTTTCAGAAAAAGTACAAGGACATAACCTCAATGCTGCAGGACAAACCATTTTGACTAATTAGAAGTTCCTGTTATTCCCTTCCCATGCATAGTTTTTAACCTTTCTGTAATCTCAAATAACCTCAGTTCTGTGATTATTGCATCTATACACTTAGCTGCAAAAACCCAACATTTAAAAGCCAAGGTCATATTTTGGTTCAAAAATAAGAAAACATGCAAATCAGTATTTCAGTGACAGCAGTGACAGACCTTTTAGGATTAATCCTATTCCTGCTATATCCAGAAACCTGCCGTTGACTTCAACAGGAGTTGGCATGAGTGCTTAACTATGAATAAATATGAAAGATAGTTGTCAGTGATTTTCAGCATGAAAATGATTTTGTAGATATTGTAAAGAGAAGTGACAGGTGGCAAATACCCAGTCAGAGAGCTCTGCAACTGAAATCTGCTAATTTCAGTTCTACTTCTTTCTACAGACCTAATTTTCAGACACTTCTCTAAGATATGTGGAGTCCATGGAAACTTTTAGTACTTTTGTTGTTTCATTTATTAAAAAAAGAGATGCAGCAATGCTGGCTAAGTTGAGAATACTAGCTAAAGATTTCACTAATGGTATGGGATAAAAGGTTACTAGATTTCACTTTTATCACAAAATAATTGCTATTATTTTTTTAGTTTATTTGCTCCTTAAAAGCATTTTTGATCTATGAAATAAACAAAAATCAGATTTTGTAGATATGTATAGTTAAAGGTCAAGCTAAATGAGTAACGTGCTATGCATTGCTAAATTTGAGAGATTGAGCTGTAAGTAGATATTTGGAAGGAATCAGTAAGCACAACAATTAACAGTGACTTTATGTTCTAGACCATCAGTGCTTCTCCTTTTGTGGATTCTAATTACATTCCACTGGCTATGGGCAACACTTTGATCTTTACATTTAACTCCTGCAGACTGTCACAACACTGCATTTCCTCGGGATGAATTTTAATTCTTGAAAAGAAGACATAAATTTATTTTTCATAGCTTTTCTCTTACAAGTTTTATGGAAGTATTGTACTTTCAGGGACTGCAAATGTAGATTATGCTATATGTAAAAATGTGAGAATTATTTGTGTGAAAGTGTGAGAATAATTTCCAGATGCTTTGGATTGCTTGCCCTCACTGCAGCAGCTCCTCTCCTTCAAATGCTTCATCATCTGGGCACCCAGATCACTCGAGGTCTCATCAGTTATGTCAGTTCCGTATCAGGATTTCTCAAAAAAGCAAAAGCAAAATGCAAGCTCAAAACCTGAATAATGCATCATGGTTGCATACAGCAGGTTTCTGGGTTTTGTTGAGGTATCTTTATCTGTGCCTCAGTGGAAAAGGCCATGAGCAGTGCAGCTCCAGCGCTCCTGCAGTGCAGGGGGCTGTGGTTTTCGGGGTCTCTCCGCTGGGAGCTGCCCAGCTGGGGCTCCAGCCGTGCTGGGCCAGGGGCTGCGGATGCGCCGCAGTCCAGAGCTCCTTCGCATCCTGAGCGTGTGACGGAGGGAGCAGAGGTGCTGCGAGCCTGCCTGCTGGGCTTGCTGGGGAGTGTTTTCACAGAGGTTTTGACTCACAGGAAAATAATATTTTTCCCACGCTGCCTTCTCAGCATGCCTCCGTGTTATTTGGTCCTAGCATAGGAAAATATTTATCCTATGAAAGTACTTAATGTGATACTTAAAATGGCAAATATGTATTTTATCAGCAGCATTTGGGAATCGGTCCTTCCTTTAGCTATATGCCAAAACATGGGTGTAGTAATTAAGGTTCCTCCTGAGCTTTTAATTGAAACCAGAGATGTGGCTGCAATATAACTTTCACATCTGGAGTCTGGGCTTCTCCCAGGGGTATATTTGGATCCAGAGACTTGCTTCAGACTATTACAGGGAAATGAGTCAGTCACAAAACCAATATAAGAAATTCATGATAATTTAAAATTAGGGTTTTGCCCTGTATTCAAGAACATTAGTTTCAATATTAAGATATAGTGTTTGGTGTTATTACATAAATGCTAATATTTAAAGTAGCAGAAGTGTCTGTCTCGTGACCTTAAAATAAGACATATTAGTAGTTTTGAAGTTGACATGTATTCTGTGAAACTTATTTTCAAGATAGATGACAAGATAGAAAAGTAGATAATTTGGTTTTTTTTTCTAGAAAACAAAGTTAATTATTTTCTTCATTTCCTGGCTTGGTAGCTGTCTAATGTTGCAAATCGCAATCTATTCAACTTGGAGCACAGAGGAAACACTTGATTGTGTTTCTTTGCTTCTTAAAACAATTTATACAGAAAAGAAGGTAGAAAGGTGAAGAAATTCCACACAATGTGGGGAGAAAGATTTCTTGTAAACAAGGTCTAGATTTTTAACTTGCCTTAAGCAGTCATATAGGACAGTCATTGGGATGAGTTATAGCACTGAACTTGGGTTTACTAAAAAGTTTGGAGGGTTAAAACAATGATTGATTGGTGTGATTTGTAGGACTTTATCATAGTTGCTTTACTATCTTTTACTTTGTTTGGTAGTCACTGTAATTCCATTAATTCAGTAAGTTCTGTAGTGTGCTGTGGTATTTCCTTATTATCAAAGGTATGCTGTGACTTACAAGAAAATGTTGTCTCTACTTGTATCAGAAATAGCTGTAAACAGAGAGTGAGAACACTGGAACTGGTCTTGCACAACACACAATGGCAATTTTAGTGCTTTGAAGAAAAAATGGTAAAAGAGCACTCTTAAAGGGCTCTGAGGTAAAGGCAGATCAGAACGAGAATTGACTTGAAAGAAAGGAGGGTGGAAATTTTGCCTTGCAAACCATTTTCATTTTGAGAACTGGAATGGAATTTGAGATTGCTGATTCTAGTAAGTTCTTGGGCACCAGTAAATTATTATGAAGTCCACTGTTCCATATCATGTCTTTTCCTGATCTGTAGAGGGGATAATGACCTTTTCATCAGTTATTGCCTTTGCTCAGGTAGCAGAAATATGTACTGTGAAAAAGCCTAGAATCTTTCAGGAAAGAAAAGTACTACTTTGTAAATTAAGTGAAGCTCGTGTCTACACAAGGTGGTAATGATTTAGGATTGAATGGTCAAGTGTATTAAGAGGTTTCTAGACCTCAACTCCTCCTTGGCTTTGCAATATCCAAACAAATTAATGCTTTGAAGATATATGTACCCAGGACATGTTTAAACTAACAATGAAGCAAACAATGAAAGGTTAACTTATTTGTACAGGATTTAATAAGACTAATAAATACTTGCTTTGACTTCTTAAAATATGAGCTTATATATTGATGTGGACTTGAAGTGTTTTCTTCTTATTATTTTAGAAACAACCTTAAGATCCTTGGAAACGGACCAATTACCGGGGCTTTGATTTTGTTGCTACCCACAGCACTTGAAGTAGAAAAAATAATATGCAGATATTGTACTTAATATTACTAAGGCAAAATTATAATATTTAGTTATTTTAGCTGTGTTTGTCAGCTGATAGACACAGCAGCTGAAACAGAAATGAGCTGCTACTGATAGGGAGGGTGCTGGTTCCTAACCTGTCCCACTAGAAGCTGGTTGCATTTTGCCCATGCATAAAAAGAACGGTTCCTGCCTTGCTCTCTTCAGAGTCATTGACTGGCAAGGGGCAAAAGGCAAGGATTTCTGAACCCCACAGAGATTAGACCTGAGTGGGAATAGCAAACCCCTTTCTTCCATAAAAGCAGCAGCTAACAGCTGCTTCTGTGGAGGCAAAGGTTTCCACACCTCTCCTGCAAGTGCTGCAATCACTCTTGTACTAGAGAAAGTTAGATTCAGTCAGTGATATCTTTTGCCTGCTGCAAAACAGACTGTTTTTTTAAATTATTGCTCAACATGCAGCAGTTCACCTAACATAGTGATATGTATGGTTTAAAATTTAAAAATGACATACCATTATACCATATTCTGTCTTACTCTGAGTGAAGGACTCTGCTTGTCGTAAGAGAAAAGTATTTAATGTTGCTTTTAATTTTTGTGCCATGTCCATAAATTAAGATTATAAACTACCTTTAGATACTGTTGACAAGTGGTATTGCTTCATTTTTATAAATGGCTGCGTTAATATTAGGGATTTTACTGTATGATTGATTCATTGATCTGCATTGCATGATGCGTTATAATAAAGGAAATATTCAGAAGCAGATAGTAAAAATAAACATAGAGGAATGCGGTTTTGACTGTGAGACATGTATAGATGTAAACTTAGAATGAAGTGTTTGTACAGAGCATTTTGAGCAGGTTAAGTTATTCTGCAGCTATGACTATACTATGTAAAGTCATCTTCATTTTTCTGAGTGGCACAGTGCCATGTACTCAGTCAGACACTAAATAAATTGGTCGCTTGTAGTTTGATCTCACAGTAGATTATTTAATTTTAATTTTCAATTTGTTTCCCAAGGTAACTACAACATCAATTAATATGGCAGAGATGGAGAATTCACATTAGACACTGCTGCTCCCTTGGGATGAGCTCTCTCAAACCATGTTTGGAGAGGAATCAAAAACACAAAATATTTTTTTTTTTTTTTGTTATGGTCAGAAAATGTCTAAAGACATGGTGAACAGTGGGAGGGCTGGTGTTCCTCATTCCTGAAACACATCTGCAGATGTTTGAGGTAACCTGTGATGTGTGGTATTATCTTTCTCATACCTTTTTATTGTCCATCATACTGCTGAAATTCCTTCTGTAATCTCTGTACTGGGGATTCATTATCTTTCTCTTGTCAGACCTTTAACACCACTGTCTAATTACCATTTGAGACAGATTTTACTGTAATACAATAGACTTTATTTCTGAACATTACTTAAATTAAGAGCAAGATGCACTTAGGATATCAGATGCAAGCTTGATGTTTTAATTAAAGAAGACATAGAGGGATTTTTCAGTATTTGAATTCTCTAAAGTGTCATGTAAATAGGTTCTCCACTTTGTTTATTTGAAGATTTGATTTAGGGGGTGTTGTCATTGCAGAGGTCAGGAAGAGTTTTGAACTGACCACTGCTTGAAAATTGTCATACCTGTTAAATTGATAATGGTTTTGAACTGGGATCTCTGTTATCAAAGAGACATACAGTTTGTTTCTAGGAAAACAAGAACTTCAGAATGCTTAGAAAATGGTTCTTCAGAAAACTTTCTTTAGGGACTGTGCCTTCATTATAAGGACTTTAAAGTCTGATACTGGTTTTGTACAACAGTATTATTGCTAGAAATATCATGGATATTCACGTTCTTCCAAATCGATTATGATGTGTTCATAAATAGCAACTGGCAGGAGCCCAAAGCAGTGTTCCAATCAAGGGCAAAGATTCCAGTCCCCACCAGGGCAGGACGAGGCTGAATGTCAGTGTCCTGCAGCACACAGGGTGGCATCACAAAAAGAAGCTGCAGACACAGTAGCTGCATGTCCAGCAGCTTTGTCAACTCAGGGACCTCCACATTAGTGCCCATTTTGCCCCTGAAAAAGTCTTGTCCCATGACCATCTTCTTCCCACTTGACAGCTTCTGGAAACTTCAGGTGTAAAACAATGGTATCACTTCCTTTTCTAAACTGATTCTACCTGACTGGATATTTTTCCTATCACAATAAATGTGATTTAGTTAAAATACAATATGCTGGCATGGAAGTGAACCCCAAATAATTCCAGATTATTGTTTTCTAAAAATGAAGAAATAACTTAATCAGCTGGAAAAAAACATCCAAAGAAACTGAAAACTCATTGGTAATTGATGAAGGTATTCCATTTCTTTGTTCTTAGGTTAGTGCAACTGCAGTACATATTTGTTTCTGTCTAATTTAGCCTTTAATTCACTCTTACATTATTCACTGAGAAACTTTTTCTTAAGTCTGTTTAAATAGCAGCATATGCATTTGCAGTGTTGCATTCCCTGGGAGATGCTTAAAATGTTTAATTCTACATTTCTTTAAAAAAATATATTTCAGAGTCTTTTTTTCCCTTCAAGCTGCTGATATACTTGACTTAAGGAATTTTAGTAGTTATTTTATAAATTCAAAATTTATCTTGAAATTTAAGCCCCAAATCCAGCAAAGCATGTGACTATAAATGTAAGATCCATCAGAGCCATAATTTTTTTTAGGTTTGAAAATTTTGCATGTATATACGTGTGTTTTACTTCAGTACACACATCCATCGAACTACATAAAATATGGGTTTTTTTCTGCTTTTCTTATTGTAGTAATATTGGGTATGTAATGGCTTCTGAATAAAAATATCTATCTATCTATAATAATGCTCGCAGAATAAAGTATTATGTATATTTATGTATTTAGAGTATGGTTCTTGCTTTAAATTTTTCACTGCCTTACTTGCTACCCAGTGTTATTCAGCAATAAAAAAATGAAGTATTGCTGATGTCCATGCAGCAGAAACAAATGAGTTTCTGTGTAAAAACTGAAATCAGAAATATAAAATGTTATGTAAACATTCTTCAGCCTCTTGTTCTTAGCATTGTGTTTATTGATTCCTAAAATAAGATGGTAATTTTGATAGATATGCCCTAGAGCCTGGCCTGACACCACCAGTTTTACTACATCCTTTAAAAGGGACTTTTCTGCCAAATATATTTTTCAGCAGCAGCTCCAATCAAAGTAGCTCCTGCCTATTTCTCCTTTTATCCGTGCCATTTGTGCTGTGTTTGCAGCATTCCTTTGCTGTGCCGTTCATTACAGCTGTTTCAAAAGCAGCAGCTGATAACCTGTATCAGGGAATTAGTTATTTTTAACCCTGATACAGTTCTGTGTGACCCCAAACGCCCTCAGGGTGTCTCAGGGGCAGAAACAAATGGTGTAGTGTGCAGGCTTATTAAAGCAGGAGTGCCTTTGAGAGAAGTAGTTGTTGTATCTCCAGAGAGAAAAATGTAATACTTAATTGCTTCCAGAGTTACCAAAAACTCTGGAGGATTATTTTTAAAGAGTATTATATGAGGATGAGAGGATCTGATTCAATGAGATACAGTCAATAGAAAATGAAAGAGAGAGCCTTTTCCAGACTAACTGAAATAAATCAACTTCACTAAACCGTGTCCCTAAGTGCCACATCTACACATCTTTGGATACCTCCAAGGATGACGATTCGACTGCTTCTCTGCACAGGCTGTTCCAATTTTTGAGCACCCTTTCTTTGAATAAATGTTTATTAATATCTAGTCTAAACCTCCCTTGTTAAAACTAAAGGCTGGTTCTTCTTTGACACTTGTTACCAGAGAGAAGAGACTGATCCTCAACTTGCTACAGCCTCCTTTTAGAAGCAGTTAGGTCTTGGCTGAGCCTTCTTTTCTGTAGGATAAACACACCCAGCTTCCTCAGTCACTCCTCATAAAACTTGTACCCTAGATCCTTCCCCAGCTCCATTGCCCTTCTCTGCACATGCTCCAGCACCTCATTGCTCTTCTTTTAGTGAGGGGCCCAGAAGTGGATGCAGGGTTCAAGGTGTCATCTCACCAGTGCTGAGAACAGGAGGACAATCCCTGCCCTGGTCCTGCTGATCCAGGCTAGGAATGCCATTGGTCTTCTGGGCCACCTGGGCATGCTCTGGCTCATGTTCAGCTGCTGTTGACCAGCATGCCCAGCACCTGGTTCTCTTCTGCCAGGCAATTTTCCAGTCACTCTCCCTCAGCCTGTAGCACTGCATGGAGCTAGTGCGATCCAAGGGCAGGAGCAATCACTTTGCTCGTTGAACCTCGTATGATTTGCCTCAGTGCATAGATCCATGCTGTCCAGATCCCTCTGCAGCAGATCAACATTCCCACCATCTTTGTGCTGCCTGCAGACTGGCTGAGGGTGAACTCAATCTCCTTGTCCAAGTCATTGATGAAGATATTAACCAGGTCTGGCCCCAGTCCTGAGCCCTGAGGAACCCCACTAGTGACTGGCTGCCAAGTGGATGTAACTCCATTTACCAATACTCTCTGGGCTTGGTCATCCAGCCAGTTCTTGGCAAAGGGTATGCTTGTGAAAGCCATGATCAGCCAGTTTCTCCAGAATGTTGTGAGAAATGGTGTCAAAGGCTTTAATTGACTAGGTAGACTTTATCTTTTTTCTTCATTCACTAAGCAGGTCACCTTGACATAGAAGGAGACCAGACTTGTCAGGCAGGTCCTGCCTTTCCTAAACCTGTGCTGGCTGTGCCTGATCCCCTGGTTGTCCTGCCTGTGTTGTGTGATGGTACTCAAGATGATCTGCTCCATGACCTCCCCTGACTGACTGAGCCTGACTGAAGTCAGGTTGTCAGGTGGTATTCTCCCTCTGACTGGATTGACATTATCTTCACTGACCTCCTGTCAACTGGGACCTGCCCAGTTAGCCAAGACTGCTGGTAAATAATGGAAGATGATTTGGTGAGCTCTCCTGACAGTTGCCTTTAGACCCTGGGGATGGGTGAATCCCATCTGGCCCTATGGACTTGTGTATCTTAAATTGTGTAGCTGGTCAGTGACCATTTTTTCCTGGTTTATAGGACCATCATTCTGCTCTCTGTCTTCCAGCACAGGGTCTTACTATTCTGAGAGCAACTGTTCTCACTATTAAAGACTGAGGCAAAGAAGACATTGAGTACCTCAGCCTTTTCCTCGTCCTTTGCCACTATGTTTCCTTCTGCATGCAGTAAAGGATGGAGATTCTCCTTAGCCCTCCTTTTGTCGCTGATGTATTTGTAAAAACATTTTTGTGTTTTACAGCAGTAGTCAGATTTAAGTTCTAGCTGGGCTTTGGCCCTGTAACAAATTGAACCATTATTGAAATTAAAAGTTTAATGTGTTGTTTGGAAAATTCCACCTTCAAAAGCATAAAAATTCTGTAATGTTTCCAAGCAACTGCAGTTGTGTGGTCAGATTTCCAAGATGTGAGTTGTCACCAGTCAGTTGTTTTTAAAAGAGAATCTAACCTTTGGTCTTGTATGGTTTACTGTTTAAGTACACACACTAACTTAAGTCATATGTTTTTCTGTTACATAAAGGATATCTTGGACATCAAGTAAGTTTAGATTTAAGTATCCATAACTAATCTGATTCATTGTGCCACATGAGATGGTTTTTAATAGTTATTTATAAAGAATCAAAAACATTTCCTTATTGGAATTCTGGTCTTTCAGAAACCTCATCCATCAATGTGACCAAATATGTGTCAGGTAAGATGAGTCCTCTGCCTTAATCACTTGAGTCCCAATTCATACAAAACTTAACCATGCATGCAGCTTGAGTTACCTGAAACACTGAAGTCAGTCGATATTACAAGCTTACAATGGGACAAGAGTAAGTGCTTTCCTGAGCTAAGTCCTCAAAAAGCCGTTATTTTAATATACTTAAGATAAAACCAGCACATCATGGGAATTTAAAAGAGAAAATAAATATTTGTAATTGTTTTTTTCTTTCTTGTTTTTTAGGGGCAGAAATTTTTTCCTGTGGTGATTTATAGCTACCAATAACCTTCTACAGTTGTTGCCTTGTCAACTTATTATTCTGGCATCTTCTGCTCTTGTTAGTAAACATAGAGCTAAGTACTCCTAATCTCAACAGAGAGACTTCGTACAGTATGTTCTGTACAAAACTGAAAGACTTGAAGATCACAGGAGAATGTCCTTTCTCCTTACTGACTCAAGGTCACATTCCTGAGGAACATGACAAGGACTGCACAGAGAACAGCTCTAGAGCAGCTTTGCCCATCTGCAAAGAAGTCCATGAAAAAGATGGTCAAGGAAACCTTCCACAAAGGAAAACGAGCAGAAGTAGAGTGTACCTGCACACGCTAACGGAAAGCATCTGCAAACTAATCTTTCCTGAGGTAAATAGATACTAAATAAAACTTTAAGAGCAATTACCTATAAATGTTAAAAAAAGCATTCTATGCCTGCCTTTACATGTAAGCCCTTAGAAAGTTGCTTTGGCTTAAAAGTTTGTGTTCTTATGTAGTTCTCTGTAGTTTAAATCTACTTCTATTCCTTCTGCACATAATTTTGCCACAATCTGTGTTGTACACACCATTCCTTCCACTGTATTTCCCTTATTTGTGCCTTGTATTTGCAACTTTCCACTAATATTTTTAATTGATCTTTTTAGATTCCTCTATTTTTGTACCATTTTTTAACATAGAGATATAGTAATAGAAATTGTGCTTTGTTACCTAATTATGTAAATTATGTTGTCATCTCATCAGTTCACCTAACTGAATCCAAACTGCTAAGTGCATTAGTCATTATCACAAAAAAATTAAAATTGATGTTTCCATCTGCTGTGATACTAAACTCCTGTCATACTATTTTTAAAACCATTACTCTTTGTATTTGCCACAAAAATATTCTTATGTCTCTGCTCAACTTAACTGAAAACCAGCCCAGGCTTTCTTGAGTAGAGATGAATACCATGGTTTATGTCTATAAAAATAATGTGGAAAATGCATCTCTGTAACATCCAACTATTGGCCTTGTCTTAAATTCAGTGGGAGGTTTGAAGGAACTGACTGACATATTGGGACTACAAATAGTAAATGGACACTTCTGTACACTCATTTAATTACAATTCCATTACTTGGACATTCAGTGTACCTTACTTAAAGTGCTGGAGCTCTGTTAAATCTATTTGCAGATCTGGTTATGCAGCTCTTCATCTATTACCCATTCACTAAACCTCTAAAAAATTAAGTTTTGAAAAACTCCTTTTCACCTCTGCTGCATTTATACAGACGGAATGCATCCCTTTAAACCTTTAAACTGATCTCTAAATTTATAAATGAAAATACTTTTAACCCAAAAATGAACTGGCAAAGCACCCTTTCAAGTGTGTCATGATTGCTATATTGCTTTTCTAGTATAGTTCTAGTATAGTTGTTGGTGGGATTTTTAATAACTGGTAATTTTTTCTCTTTAAAGAGTGGTATAAATGTATGCAGTTGCCTATAACATAATTATGATAGGCTAGTTCATTATCTGGGACAAAGCTTGGCAAAGTGAAGATACTATGACCATGTACCCTAGGAACCACTGAAATTCAAGGTTATTGTTACGATTTGCAATTATTCAAGTCATATGCATCAGAACTTTGTCCAAGTCTGTTCTCATGCTGATTTGGGGTGCCCTAAGCATCTTTATATTTTTCTATAAAAGGCCATTGCTTGTTTAGAAACATATTTTTCATTGCTTAGAAAATTTACCTTGCTTAAATGTTGCATCTTCCTTCCATCTGGAAGTTCCAAAACAGGGCTGCATCATGAATTTGAATTGTGACCTTCTCATGGAGACAGCGAGCTATGCATAGAAGTCCAGGACAAAGTGCATCCAAACAACTTTTTGATTAAATTTGGGATATAATGTAGTGCATGTTGTTGTTTAATTTGCTTCCTTCTTTACAGAAATATGGAGAACATTGCTCATTTATAAGTAATGGATTGGATGGCATTACACTTAGTGTATCAGTTTCTACACAGATGTAATTTATGTTGTGTTTATATATGTGGTATATGGTATATATACATAGATATGTATATATTTATCTAATTCACTTTAGATTTTTCCGTGAAAAAACATTTCCAGAATATGCCTTTCAAGTGATATCAAGTGATATTTTCTTTGGTTGTGCAAACTTTCCTCCTGGAAATACAAAAAGTAAAAGATGCAGTAAAAGCTTCTAGTTTCTTCAGGGAATGAGAACCAAAGAAAAGCCTCACAGCTGAATTCTGTTGTGCCAGTATAGTAGTGTTCTATGACCCTGCCTGTGTGGGAAGTTTGGGTTTTGAATATCAGAGACTACATACATATGACAGCTTTCCTGGCCCTAACAATTTTAAATACGCATATTTGGAAAATGTTCCATCTGTTTAGATTTTAAGTTAGGAACTGCAGAAGGGATATGGAATCATGGGATTGAAGTATTTTAATGCAAATATTCATTATGCACTAAAGTTTCTTTTATTAGAGAATCCTTTCATAAAGGCTGTCTACAATGACTAGATTTTCATCTGGAGGATGTCATGGCATACACAGCAAAAATTATTATTTTCTTTAAAATAATTTTGTATTCATGGTACTTTGTGGTTTTTTGGGGGGTGGGTTTTGTAATAATAGAGAGCTGTGCTAGTTATACTTATTTCTTAGCATCACTGTCTTTATTTCCATCTGAAAATCTGGAGCTAAAGAACATCACTGTTTTTAAAATACACTACCACTTGTGCACAAGGACTATTAATTGCAGTGGTACTGGAGCTGAAGAGATAAACATAAAGTAAATCCCATAACCACAGAAGTGACATGCTGTTTCTAGCAATACTGTCTTGAAAAAAGTTGTTAGTCCCAAAGATGGCAAAGTAATTCTGTGTATAGAAATGTATCTCATGATTAAATATTCAGCAATGATATCGATACATATGACATACTTATTTTTTTCCCCAGTTTGAAAGGCTAAATCTTGCACTGCAGAGAACACTTGCAAAACACAGAATTAAAGAAACCAGGTATGTAAGTGTAATGGGTTTGTAACTAACTTCACTGCAAAAATGTTCTTCAGACAGGAACGGGGTGGTGACTGGGAGTCAAGACTTCTGGAATTTATATTCAATTATCTTGTCAAATTGGTGTGTAACATTTCATGTAACGTAACCTAGTGATGATTTAGTTTATTTTAAAATATTCACAAATATTTACATCACTCACAAAGTTTATTTAATGGGCAAATTGTACAGGGAAGCAAAGCAGGCAAGGACTTTGGAGGAGCTTGGGACTGCTTAGCATAGATGGAATAATAGATAGGTTATATATGGATCTAGCCTGGTGTTTCTAAGATCCCAGGGAAAGAGTTCGAAATACAATTAGTATTATACAAAAGAATTTGGTTTCTTATTCTGTGAACACTCATACACTACAGATACTGATTGGATGTTTTCCTGAGCTCACTTGGGTTCTGGTTTCTGTTTCTGAGGAACTCAGCTCAATTTTCAGCATTTCTTAGTACTAATCCAATATTAATCATTTGAGCCTTGTAGAGAGTAAGAATTTCTTAACATCTTATGATACAGTGAGGATTCAGTTTATTGAATGCATCTGAAAAAATAAGCCCATCAGTTTAAATCTGCTTTCTGAAGTGAAGAAAAATAATCAAGTTGGAAACTACACTGTTGCTCACCATGATAAGAATAGATAATTGCAGTGTTTCTTTTAAATTATACTTGATATTTTTAAAGCACTTTACATACATTGACTGAACCAAAGATAGTGGGTCAGATGTGCTTTGCAATTGCTGACTGGCTTATTGCTATGAATGTTTTCCCATTCTTTAATTATGTGTTGCTTCCCTGGAATATTAGTTGAAAAGAAAAAATTACTGTGATATTCTGAAGGAGGCGATAATGCCAATGTAAAGCAAATCTAAATGTCTGTGTTGCTTTTGCATGTAAATATACCTATGATATTCCAAGTGATACATTCAGAAAGCATGTACCAGGAGTTTATTGCTTAAATGAAGGTTAATCTAAGCTATATGTTGTTCTCATTGTTGGAGGCAAACATTCAGTTTGATATTTATTGTCCTCAGAGAACTCAGAAGGCTGCAGTTTTATGTCAAATTTCTTAATTACTACCAATGAACAAGTAATTTTGTAGTTAATAGTTGTTATTTGTATTTCCTCTCTAAGCAGAAATATGTTCTCACCTCTTTTGAATTAAATGCACTGTAATTCAAAAAAATGCTTGAATATAAATTCCAATTATATTTTACAATATGTTAGGAAATGTAGTTTTGGCTTCAAGAAAGAAACACAAATCAAACAAAAAACCAGGACTGCTAAAATGACAGGCAATAGCATTTGCCTGAAATCCATAACTGGAGTTCAGACCACCAAAACTTTTAATTTACCAGAAATGAATAGGATAATCTAAGATCCTACCAAGACCTGCTTTTGAATGAATTAAAAACTTCCTCCTTGATCAGCAGAACTAGATCTATACACTTTAAAGACAAGGTAGGTAGCTTATTTACTTACTGCCTTTACCACATTTATCCTGATAATTTAGGTGTTTTATTATATTTTTATGATCTTTGCAGAAAAACTGGTGATAGAGAAGATTTTGAAAAAATAATCAGTGATCATGCTAATGCAGCAGGTAATTTAAGCTTGTTTAATAATATATATATAAATAGAGTATCTATTCTATATATATGTAAATATATATTTTTTTTTATAGAAATTAGTCTTGTTACTTATATGTTACTTCATATTCAGAAGACTTTTGTGTGTCAGAAGAGAACTCTATAATTTGTAATATATAACTCTGGCTACATTGGTAATAGACGTACATTAACTTTTCCTGGAACTGAAATATGGTCTTCTGTACACTTAAACTGGTCCAGGCACACAGTTGGTCTGTGAGAGGCAATACTTTTTCAAAGGATTCCCAGTAACAGTTGGAGAAATGGAACATATCCAACAGTCAGTTTGCATGCAGCTATCTGGATAAAACAAATTTACTAGCAAAGATGTGAGCCATTCAGTGCCAATCAGCCTCAGTGCTCCAGAATATTCCTAGGGTCATTTAATGTACTGGATTACGCATAGTACTTATATCTGCAGATGTATTTTATTTGTATGCTAGTTTTTAAACTTATTTTACTCCTTTATATCAAATTATGGGAGCTGAGTTAAATCCTGTGCAAAAACTTGTATCCATTTTGTCTACATCTCTACAAAGAACGCTGAATCTTGGATCTTTCTAAACTGCAACCAATTGTCCCCCCATTTCCAGGCCTTGTTTCCAGGACTCCTAAATGAGAGTGCCCTCAGATGTCAACAGCAGGGAAAGATATTGATTGTTTTGGAAAAAGGTGTGGAGGTTAGCCTGTGATTCAGGATGATGAGTGCAGTTCTGACTAAAATGTGGTTCTGTGCAGGTGTTCCCGTGGAATCTCTACGGGAATCTCTTGGTGAAGAACTATTCAAAATATGCTATGAAGAGGATGAACACATATTAGGGGTTATTGGAGGCACCCTAAAGGACTTCTTGAATAGTTTCACTACTCTGCTGAAGCAGAGTGGCCACAGCCAAGAAGCAGGAAAAAAGGACAGACTTGAAGATGCCTCCATATTATGCCTGGAGAAAGATCAGGACTTCTTAAATGTTTATTATTTCTTTCCTAAGAAAATCACAAGTCTTATTCTACCTGGTATAATTAAAGCAGCAGCTCATATTTTGTATGAAACTGAGGTGGAAGTGATGCTCATGCCTCCTTGTTTCCATAATGACTGCACTGAATTTGCTAATCAGCCTTATTTGCTGTATTCTATACAAGTCAAAAGTGCAAAACCTTCCTTATCTCCATGTAAACCACAATCTTCACTTGTGATTCCTGCCTCTGTGTTCTGTAAGACTTTCCCATTTCATTTTATGTTTGACAAGGATATGTCAGTTCTTCAGATTGGAAATGGGATAAGAAGACTTTTGACCAGGAGAGAATTTCAAGCTAAGCCAAATTTTGAAGAGTATTTTGAAATTCTTACCCCCAAAGTAAGCTGCACTTTTAGTGCAATAATGACCATGCTAAATATGCAGTTTACTGTACGAGTTAGAAGATGGGAAAATACTGATACGAAACCATCCATGGTAAGAGACTTTTTATCACCATTACTTCTACGATGAATTTGTTTTTTTCAGGTGGAGTTAAAATAGCCACAAAACACAGTGCGCTTTGCATTTTCTGCATCTGAACATCTGATACAACTGAATAATAATGATTTAATTAGTCAAATGTAATTCAGATTCTGAAGAATGTTTAGTCAAAACTCTGCTTTAGGACCCATACATAAGTAAAATCTGACTACAAATTAGATTTTATTTCAATGATTTGAAATACTGAGATAAAACCAGAGATATGCCATGCTGCTGAGAATAAAGGCATCTTCAGCACAAAGATAGTATCAGGAAAACATTTAACAAAATGCCTCTGAGTCATTTGGGACCAGCTCTAGATTTGAGGAAAATAAAAATATGTTTTCTGTGCTCATTCAGCCTTTGGTGTTTTGGTATCTTTGATACTCCGATGTTTTCATCAGATACAATCACCAAAGGTTTCACTTAGTTTCAGCTGATGGGATTACAACTATCTTTGCTGAAGCTGGGTCTGTGACAAATAGCCTGGGACAGCAAAGAACACTGAGTATTCAATGATTGTGTTCATTCGTTCCTGGTCCCATCTGAATTCCAGTTTATATGCACCTGAGGCACTTGGAGATGAATTACCAGCTCAGACTCAACACTCCAGATACTTAAATGAAGAATGGTTAAAGACTTTTACCCAGTTACTAATGTAGCTAACTATTAAAAGCTGTACCTATTTCAGCTCAGATCCATTTCTGCACAAGAATGGTTACAAGGCGTAGTAGAGTCGGCTTTGATTTTGCATGTACTTTCATATGGAAATGTCTATTAGTAAGGAACAGATTTTATTTAAAAAGTGAACTTTCAGGGCTGTGTTAAGCTAGGCTCTGCAGTACCTTTCACATTACACAACTGACTACAGAAGAGATGTAAAAACACTTCACACAAAATAGTTTTCTTTTTTAGACTATTAAAATTGGATATTCCTGCCATTTCTGCCTTTAATTTTAAATTGCAGTGAGTACTGAACATCCTATGATAAAACTGAAGCAGATTTTCTCACTTTATCTTATGGAGAAAGTGGTGAATGAACTAGTCATTAGCAGAAATTTAGAGGCCACTGTAGTAACATATTTTATCAATTGCTGAAAATAAACAAAATTATTCTTTTTGGTTTTCTTTACTCCCTAAGATAAACTGATACTCAGACATAATAAGGTCTTTATCCTTAAGCTGGAGTCCTCTTGTACTAGAGGGCTGAATAAAAATGAACTTACTTGATGGCTCTGTGATTCAGCAACCCATGTTTTCTCTAAGCAACCAAATTAAAATGTAAGGACTATGGACCAGCCTTGATTTTCTTACATTTTAGCAAAATGTATTTTCTCTAAAACTTCTTGCTTCTAGACCATTGCCATGCATGTTTTGCATGAATTCTTGTTTCTTTAACTGTTTCAGGTAATGGATCTTAAAGGCCAAATGATCTATATTTTTGAATCCAGTGCCATTCTATTTTTGGGATCTCCCTGTGTGGACAGACTAGAAGATTTTACAGGACGTGGATTGTACCTCTCTGATATTCCCATTCACAATGCTTTAAGAGATGTTGTTCTGATAGGAGAGCAGGCCAGAGCCCAGGATGGACTGAAGAAGAGGTTAGGAAAGCTAAAAGCAACCCTTGAGCAGGCCCATCAAGCACTTGAAGAAGAGAAGAAGAAGACTGTAGATCTTCTGTTTTCAATTTTTCCTGGAGAGGTTGCTCAGCAGCTGTGGCAGGGACAAGTTGTACAAGCCAAGAAATTTAATAATGTCACAATGCTTTTTTCTGACATCGTTGGATTCACTGCCATCTGTTCTCAATGCTCACCTATGCAGGTTATCACCATGCTTAATGAGCTTTATACTCGCTTTGATTACCAGTGTGGAGAGCTAGATGTCTACAAGGTACACAGTTCATTGCTTTTCTTTGGGATTCTGGGGCAGGAAAGGAAATTAAGACTAAGTGGGACAGAAGAAAATAGAGGTCTATAAATTATTTTCCCATAAACCTTTTTCAAATGAAAGACAAAAATCACAAAACAAACAAAAAAAGTCAACACAAACAGTTGTTCATTCAGCCAAGAAAGAAGCCCATCAAAACTTATGATTTAATTTCAAAAATTAATTTCAGTGTGACTTAGGAGTAAACAGGTGTTTGATGTAGCTGGGGGTGCCTGACAGTAAATAAAAAAGGAAAAGTATTTTAGAATTATGCTCAACAATAAATAAAAGTTGTGCAATTTTTTTTTTTTTTTTTGCATGATACTGAAGGATTTGTCCAGTACTTAAATAATTTTGCAGGAAAACTAAGACTTGGTCATAAATTGTAGGTACCTACAATTCTTACTGAATTTAGGTTGTTCTTTTATATTTATCAAACAGTCAAAGAGTAAGGAACAAATATGCCTGTTTTAGGTTGAGACTATTGGAGATGCCTACTGTGTTGCTGGAGGCTTACACAAAGAAAGTGAAACACATGCTGTTCAAATAGCACTGATGGCCCTGAAGATGATGGAACTGTCAGATGAGGTGGTGTCTCCCCATGGAGAGCCTATCAAGGTCATATATTTAATTTTTTGTTTTAATTTGATTAAACTAGGCTTTTTTGTTTGTTTAGTCGCTTTCTGGGATTTTGTCTCAAGGAAATTTCACAACACTGTATTAACTTAGAAAATGTGGGGAATCAAGTGACCATGGCTGGAGAAGATAACCTTTTTAGATCTGTGGATGAGAGTTCTGTGGAGTGGTAAAGGTGAAAAAGAGATATGAAAATCAACCCAAAAGACAAACGCTTTGAAGTCAGTAGGTGCAATCTGCCATGCTGCAGTTCTTGTGTCAGTAGCAATAAAACTGTCAGTGGCATGGAATAGACTCTTTTCTAAGGAAATGACTAATCCTCTTTCCAAATTAGACTTCCAAGTCTTTTGACGCAGAAGCTATGAATATGAATGCCCAAAGACGTTCTGATTGTAGTAATCCACACATCTTTAGAGGATTCCATTGCTGTTCTTGTTTCTCAGTCAGATACTGAACCACCATAAGATAATAGTGTTAATGCTGTCAAAGCAACTGTTAAATTCAGTGGTAATTATATTTATGGCTTTTTTCAGTGAGAACTTACACATGTACTGAAATTTTCATATAGGATTATCTCTTACTGAGAAAGAAACAGAAAGGACTGTGTGCATGAAAAATGATGTGGACCTTTAATGTAATTCAGATGGCCTGGAATGGCATCCTATTATGTTAATAGAGGTGTTTCAGTTCATTATGTCTTTTATTTGCTAATTTTTAACATTTTTCTGTTCATTTTTTCCTCCAGGAAGCTTAATGGTTTTGTTTTGGTTTGGTTTTTTTGGGGTTTTTTTTTTTTTGTTTGCTTGTTTGTTTTTTTAATTTTAGATTAAGGAATATTTGTATTCCAAGACAAAGAAACAGGTTATTAAGAGGATTATATGCTTCATATTGATCACAGAGAACAGTAGTATTGTATTATAAATAAATGTTGTTCTTTTTGTCTTTTTGTATTTTGCATTATCAAATTAAGTTACACTTAAAAAACCTGGAAACATCCTGGCAATATTATAGCAAGTGTATAATTTACATGCAAATGCTACTACTGCATTTTAAAAATTATTTTAAAATAAGGATAAAAAGTTCTATTGTGTTAGTACCTAACAGAAGCTTCTTAGAAGAAAACTATTTTTAATGAAAGCATGCATCTATTTTTATTAAATGCTTCATGAAAACATTGGCTATTGTGCAAAGCAATAAATTTGTCACACAATCTACTGTAATTTTACATATCAATTGCCAAGAAAAAAAGGTGTGACTGCAAATGGCATACTTTGAATCAGACTTGCATTTTGATGAATGTATTTCAGCCATCTTTACAATGTGGGTGGATTTTGGTTTTGTTGCAGGTTTTTCTACTTTTACACTCAAGTAAGAAATTGCAGCTTCTTCATAATTGTATGATGCTCTCTTGATATGTAAAGAGTAGAATGCAGAGTAGACATACAAGCTTTCTGACATCATGCCATTATTTAGTCAGAATGCTGTTCTGAAGAAAACACCTCTACACATGTATAATGCACATGGGAGAAAGAACATAGTTCAAAAAAACCCCACCCAAAAGAACCATTGAAAGCAGCAGCAGCTAAGTAAGAGTGAAAAGTCTGAGTATGAGCTAAGTTCACAGCAGTTCACAGTCATATTTTAATATGGTAGGATTATTGACTAAAAATGCAGCACGAAATAAACTTCAGCTAGTTCCCTCTCCATGAGCAGTAATGACCAGAGTACAGATATTTTAAGGACACTCTGCTAGCCTTGTTTATTTTAGTAGCTCTTTCTTTATTTCTTTTATTTTAAATGAAGAATAATTTTTAAACTTGACTTTACCAATTCTATTTTACCTAATAATGCTGTTTTCTTTCTTTTGTTTAAAGATGCGTATTGGCCTTCATTCTGGATCCGTCTTTGCTGGAGTTGTTGGGGTTAAAATGCCTCGTTATTGCCTTTTTGGAAATAATGTGACCCTTGCCAATAAGTTTGAATCTTGCAGCATACCTAGAAAAATAAATGTTAGCCCAACAACTTACAGGTACGGTGCAGTATGTAAAATGTCCACCTGCAGTAGTTACTGTAGTAGTCTTTTATATTCCTGTTGTTTTTTTGGCTGGGTAAAATAAGCAAAATTATAAGTTATTTTTACTTTTTTTGGAAGTTCTGTTACCCTCACTGTAGTCTGTTGTTCCTACTCAGCTGGTACCCACTGCCACATATCTGATAATGCCTTGTGGCAAGGTTCTGCATCCAGCATCAGACAGAGAATTTGGCACAGGATCCTTCCTGACATCCCCTGCAGCATGTGTTATGTGACACAGACGGTGCCAAGCTTTAGATGATCTTAGATAGGTGATTTAGAAAAAGTAGCACAGGTATTAGAGCACAGAGAAAGTAACTCTTTTGATCATGCACTCTGAAAACACAGAGAGAGCATTAGCATCACCAGTGCTTATGTATGTCAACATAAGCAGTGCTGGCCAACAGTGATTGTTTTTCCATTCCATTCATATGGAAAATCATTTTGAATCATACCCCTAGAAAACAGGCAATTTGATTAATGGGTAAACCATTGTTGTTGTGGAGGTTTTTTTTTATTGAGTGTATGAGGTGTTAACTTCCTTTCTGTTTGGTGTTTTTTTTTTTTAAATTTTGATTCATTCACCAATTCTAAAGACACATGGATAACATTTTGGCACCTTGCACAACTCCTGTATATTGCAGTAATTGTTTGAAAGCTTTGGTACGAGTATCCAATATTTATCCCTACAGATTAGCAATCTCTGATTCAACCTGTGAAAAAGCAAATAATATTAGAATTCATAAGAGGGTCTGAATAGTTTAATTAATAAGGTTCACAGTATTTCCTTCTTTGATATACTAATTATGATGCATTTGATGTGTGGATGGATGTGAGCTAGCTTTCAGCATTAAATAATTTTTGAAAATATTTACAACAAACATAGCACCTACATGCAAAACACTGACAAGACAAAAAAAGAAGAGATGCTGTTATTTGCATTGATGTGCAAGTTAATAGATTATCAAGGTTACCACATAAACATTATTTTTAATATTTCCAGTAAGTAGCTATTAAAATTAAATTAGATTCTCCCTGCCATACATGAAGAGTTATTGAATATCTGCACTTCTTAGTGACTGCTTTCTAATTGAGATGATTCATTTTTGTTTTAGGTTGTTAAAGGAATACCCAGGTTTTGTGTTCACACCACGCTCAAGGGAGGAGCTTCCACCAAATTTTCCAAGTGATATTCCTGGAATTTGCTATTTTCTGGATGCTTATATTCAAGGAACAAACTCACAGACTTGGTTTCAAAAGAGAGATTTGGGAGATGGCAATGCCAATTTTTTCGGTGAGGAAACAGGAATAGACTAAATTGTGCATTCACTAATGTATAGAATAAATTTATAAATATTTGGATTTTTTTTTTGGTATAAATTGAAAATTTTTAAAACTGTATGAAACATTAAAGCACTTTAGATTGTTAACACCTGAAAGCCAGTATTAAAATTTCAGGAAGTATGTCACTGACTACTTTTTATTTCTCCTTTGCATAAGGAACATAACTGCTAAAGTAATGTTGCAACGTCACTGTTGGAAATGCTACTATAAACTGTATTTTCCCTGTGGTAATTTGTAAGTGCTACAGTTCTCTCTATACTGAGAATTCTAGATGTATTGTATATGCAGTTTGTCAGGAAATGTAATGTGCAAGTGATGCAGCCACATGCAGTGTTGTGAGCTGGTGCTTATCAATGACTATGAAAATGTATTTTCTTAGAAATTCCATAAGAAAATTTCCATTAAAATATTGTCATTGCCATCACATACTCCTTGCAGTGCATCATTTGGGCCCCATCCTAGAAGGCTGCTGACCATCTTCTCACACTGACTGGTCAAAGTATGAGGGTGCTCAGCATTTTCTGGATCAGGCTGATAATTGTAGCTAATATACATGCATAGCAGAGTTGCTGCTTACTGTTTCAAGAACTTTATTTTGTGTATAAAATTAATATAGATTCAAACACTGTATAATCACATACTAACATCTCTGTAATCATCAAACTATTTTAGTTCTTAGGGTTTTTAAAGTACTTAAAAATAATAATATCCACTTGTTATTATGTATTACAGCAATAAATGTTTTCTTTTTGTTGGCATTTAAATTTGAAATGTTTTAACAGAAGTGTAATAAAATATGCTTTGGAATGTTTGCTTAGAAATGGAATTCCACCTAGACTGTGTGGAATGGAAGCACACTAGCTTAAAGCTCTGGTCCTTATTTGAGGATGCAGTGTGGGTGTGAGGTGCTATGGAAATGCCCATTGCATGCTCGATGTGAAGTTGTCAGGGGAATTATCAGGTGAACAGAGATGCTTTTAAACATCTGAACACATTTAGAAAGATTAATACTACTACAGTCCAAGCTTTTATGTTGTGACTGATGGAATATGAGTGGAGAATTCTGAAGGCTTTGCCTGTGGAACTGGCAGAACAGAGTTAGTTAAGTGCTCTGAGTAGGATTTTGCCTCTCTAGGTAACAGATCCATCTGCCCAGAAGTTCCTCTATGCTGTACAGTTTGATCCCAGCTGCAGGCTGGAGAACTGCACCTCTTATACACATACTACTACTCCCATTTGTACTGTTATTCTAACATCTTCTGTTCCTGGGGTTTGGCATATCATGCCATAAAGGTCTCTTAAAGCCACTTACCACTAAATCAGATTTTGGTCTCAATTTACAGGGAGCAATTACATTAGACTAAGGTACCATTGTGTTCATTTCCTGATCTTGACTGGTGCATTCTGAAGCTCAATAAACCATTTTATTCTAGTTTTCAGTAGAAATTCATACATGTAGCATCAGAATCTTGAGAAAAAAGCTGAGAATGGACTAGAATTAAGAATGTTTTAAAGCCATATTTCAATTCAGATTTCCTGTAAGGAGCATTTGAACAAAACTTGAACCATTGAATCCTTCTTCAGGTCTACTATATCCATCCAAGATGCTTAGAAGTAGTTCTGTGGCACAAAAATAGAATCAGAACGTCTGTGTATTATAAATAAACACATCTGTCTTGCACACACCAGATATATATATACACATATATATACATATATACAGACAGGCACATGTATTTGTAACACTTTAGACCACAGTGTTTCAAGGAAACAAGACCTATGCAAATCTTGAAGACTGATCTTTCCAATATATTGGTTGGACAGTTCTATTCTATTGAGAGAAATACCCAGGGGTTAGCAGTCCCATGTGTGTACCCCTGGATATAGAGGATGGGAAGTATTTATGTTATTAAACCAGAAATTACTGAGGTCAGTATGAATCTATCAATCTCTGTTAAGAAATAAATAGACTTTTAAATAAAAAGGATTTATTTCTCAGATCTACCAAATGGGAAGTACGCTTAGGAGGGAATTTCCTTTTGTCCCTAGAAGACAAGTATTGCTGACTGGATGAGGGCCATGCTCAATATAAATCTTGTCATTAGATGGGATGTTCATCATGGCAGTTCTTGATAACCTTCCTTAGGTGACAGCCTTTGGGAAGAATTCTGATAGGGTGCTTTAGTCTACACAGAAGGCAACATGCTTGAGTCTCAGTAAAGTAAATAGGATTTAGGCACATATTTAAAACAAAGATTCATGAAAGTGCTTTAAAACGTACTCATGTTCAAACATGTTCTACAATAAACCCCCCATAAGTCCATTTAGCTTTAAACATAATTTAAGAATTTAGGTCTCACTGAAGATGTTCCTCTGTTTAAATTCTTTTGCTGAATAAAAATGTATTTAATAAGGGACAAATATTTTAACTGATCTTTTCACTTAGATCTAAAATATTCCTTTCACCTTTTAACTAATCATTTCATTTAAATTGAAAAGAAGGAATCAGAAAGCTAATAAGCAAATTGTTGAGATAAACAGAAGGAAGGCAATTTAACTGATGCAATACTGGGACATTTTGGAAGAAAATAATAGAGTTGGTTTTAAGTTGGTCTCTTCTGTAGTATATTGTGAAAATTTTCAGAGACTATGCAATGCTATTTATACGAATATAAAAATACCTTAGTACTGTGTCCAGAAACAGTTTTTTTATGTGTAAAATTTTATTTTATTAGTTCATGAAGATTCTGTGTGGCTGATTCCTGTTCACATTTACACTACGTCATGGAAGATACATTCTTATCCCTGCAGTTTCTTTGCTAAAGAAGTGTAAATGGCCCTTAAAATAAAAAGTGGGTCCTTTGAATCTTTACACTGACATAGCTAAAGTGAAAGCTATACCAAAAGAATTAAATTAATTTTATTTCATTCAGGCATGACCCGATAAAATTTCAGGAGGATGTCAGAAAAAAATTGCATTGGTGGTGTCACAGGAAGTGCAATTAGTGTGGAGCTGATGCTTTCTTTCTCTCTGAACTACTGTGCAAAACCAGAGCAAAGAGAGTCATGGAAACTGCCAGAACAGCGAAGCACACAGATAATTGAGCTCCTGGGACAGATCTACTTCTTCCCGGGAAAACTTGTGAAGGCAGAATTCAGACTTCCCCCAAACCCAGTTTATTTATTCCGTCATTTTCTATTGCAGTCTTTCCAGAAATAGCAGCAATTAATAGTACAGGGGGAAAAATCATGGCCATTTAGTATTTCCAACTAAAGGCCATGAGAATTAAGGGAATTGCTGCTGAATCTTGGCAAGGGGACCTTTTTCCAAACCCCACCCATCCTACAACCTAGGAGGCCACTCCATTTGCTAACATTTTTTTAATGCCTGCCCATTGTTCTCCAAAAGTGGTGGGAGATTTGCTTCCTGCAACAGCAATGACTTTTGTGGCTGTTTGCCATAGTGTACAAGGTACTGAGTTGCTTTCAAAGCTCTGCTCCAGTTTATCTTAAGTCAGCTTTGCAGAAATCAAATTTAACTTTCTGAAATCAGAGCTAAGACTTGCTTTTCTGCCTCTAAAGTCTGCAAGGTGTGTGCCATAACAGTCTTTTGAGATTACTAAAACCACCTCTGATTGTGTGGCTGCTTACAGCTGCATAGGAAGAAAAGAATCAAATATAAGGTTTGTTTGGTTTTTTTTATTATTAAAAATTTTCTAATCCCGTCAGCGTATGTTCACTGTCAGTCCTTTCCTGCAGAGCACGGAGGGAGAGTAAAAGCCGCTGTCTTAAGTTATTGAGCATTACTCTGATACTGAAACACAAATAAAAGAAGAACGATAATCAATGTATCTAGAACCTTTGCTACATCCAGATGGCAACAGTTTAAAGATACCTACTCTCCAGAGAGCAAGCAGTAGGATCTGAATGTTAAATATGCAGTTAGGGTGGAACATAATCTGGAAAGCCGGTCAAAGAAATAATAAACTGTGAAAGAATCTGAAATGAAGTAAACAACCTTATAAAGTTGTGTGTCTCAGCTGCTTTGGCATACTTTTGATGCTGAAAGCAAAGTCAAGCCAGTGGCTTCCTAATATAAATGTAAATGAGCACATTGCTTTGCAGCCTTGTTATAAGATGGCCTTTGAAGATCTGGGCTAAAATTGCTTCTATTTCTTGAGCAGTACAAAATTACATTTTTTTGTGCCACTACAGCAAATGCATATCCTGCACACACAGCAGCACGTAGTGGGAAATAACCAAGAGAATAAATGCAGTAGCATCCCAAGGATGTGAAAAGGGCTGGATTCAGACATAGAAACATTTCCACTCTTCTGATTTTTCATCCCAAGCAAAACCTGCCAAGGAAGCATCAAGGACAAAGGCATTCCCAGGGGCTTTGGACTACAAGCACGTGAAAACAAACAAAAGTCTTTTTCCACTGACTGCAGATGATGTTGGGGAAAATTTGAACCTATGATTAGTTCACTCTGCATGGCTAAGATTACATTCCTCTAACAGGAGCATGCAATGGAGCACTCTGTTTCTCAAATGTACACATGTTACTGCATTACAGAACAGCATGGAAACATTGAGGGTTAGTTCATCATAGCTTGTCAATACTAGGACTGAAAAATTAATGTGCTGGTATAGGGGAACACTGTATAGTGGTGTAGTAGAAATAATGAATCTTGCTGAAGTGAACTTAAGAGGGTGTTTCTGCACCTGAGAAGTATTGTTATGACAATTCCGAATTTCAGGTCTCAGACCATAACTAGAAATACCTATAGTTCAGTCCATGTCAGTAAAGTAACTCCATCTTCAATAAGTGGAATCCAGCAATACCATATAAGGCAGTCTTTTTATTCAGGACTTCGGTAACAAAATAAACTGTAAAAGCAAAGTCCAAAGTAAAAATGCAACTTATTAAAATACTTCGTTTTATAGTGCTTGTGCATTAACACAAACCATATTGAGCTGCATGTTATTGTCTCAGCAACTGCCCTTTCACACAACATAAAAGGATCCTGTGCTACTTTTTGCTTCCATGAATCTCACCAAGAATTGCCAGATGAAGTCAGCATCTCAAACTAGGAAGAAACACGTTAAAATAAAACATATATAACAAGTACCTAGTGCATGAGGGTCACCTGATGGGAATATGATTGAGAGCTATAGTGGAATAAGCTGAAGACTTTATGGAAGTGTATCAGATACAGTCCAAATGTTTGTGTGATGTGAATAATGCATGTGGCATAACAGTCCTGATACTGACGTGGTTGGGCCTTGGAAACACAGCTCAGTATTAACAGCTTAATTTGACATTTATCTTATTGACTTTGAGCCTCTTCTTCAGATGAAAGCAAATCTTCTTGCCTAAGACTTCCAGAGAGTCTTGACCGCGCAGGTGTCTGGAATGGAGCCTTGTTCTCAGAAAATCACTTGGTTGAATTCTTTAATTAAGCATCTTCCAAACTTTCAAAAGGATACATCTGTTTTAGAAAAAAAATCAATCACTACCTGCTTTTACTCTGACCATGCTGTTTTCACTTCGCATTTTACAAATCTCACCTTGACTAGAACTTCCATTTGTATTATAATGGGTTAATCACAGTCTGTAAATACAAGCCTGAACCAAATCAGAAGGCAATTTTATATTTATCCAAGACAATTTTGACTCTTGTAGATCTCAGCACTTTCAAAAAAGTGTCACTCAGGTACGCAAAATCACCAGATAATCCACCTTCTGAAACCCATAACCAAAAATAATTTCATATAATCTCTCTAATACTTCATGAGCATGAGGGCTTACCCCATATATAAAGTGGATTCCCTTGAAACCTGTGAAGAATGAGAATGGTTTTTTACACCTATTCTCCATACGGTCAACTTGTTTCCTGCCTGGGACATGCTGCCAGGAATTCCTTGACATTTGTATCCTCAAAACTGTGCTTGAGTGCTTGAAATGCTTGAAGAAGACTAACCATACTGGAGGGCAAAAGTCCCAGCAGTAGGCACACAAAGATGTAACTACAACATTTGTATGGTAGGATGAGTTTTCCCATCTTCCCAAAATTTATTTCCTACCAAAAAGTAAAAAGTAGATAGTGACCTGATGTGTTCAAATCTTAGTGACAACCCTCTTTAGCTACAGCAAAGCACAGCCTTTGGTCTGGTTCCAATGAATGATTTATTACATTATCTCTGTTGCTAGCTTCCTGGAAGTTGAAGAGACTTTTAGAGATTTGAATTTCTCCAGTTTTTGTTTGGTCTTCTACACAGAGATACTCAACCAGCAGTTTGGAATGGTTTGGTTAATTTATCTAAATGTTTTCTTTCTCCCTTCAAAGTTAGCATATTACTTGTATGATTCCAACTGGTTATACTGAAGCTTTTGTTCTTGGTCATTCTTTAAAAAAACTAAAATTAGTTTCCCCAGTACATTTGCACTGTGTTAAACAGAATTGATTACTATGCCTACACGACCTAAAAGTAGCATTTGCTTCTGCTGTTCTTGGAATGTCTATTGAGATGATTTTGCCAAATTTCTAATGTCCATCCATTTGTGTCCACATTTACAATGATTTTTAAAAGCTCTTAACACAGACTCAAAAGTTCACCAGGAAGTAGCTGAAATTTCAAAAGATTTTTACATGCCACCATTTTTAAACTTATTTACATGGAACTTCCAACATAAATGCTTCATATTTTTTTTCAAGAACTATGTGAACAGTTCAAACGTTAATCTTATTTTGCATTATTTTACTAAGGCCTGAACTTAAGTAATTTTGCCTACATTTAGAATCCATCTGGTCTGACTAGTGTTTATGGCTTCATATAGCAAGGTTTCTGCCCAAGAGCTACTACACTGGTAGTCCACTAAGTACTCATCTCCTTGTCCTCCTAGATAAACTGATTATATTTTAATATGTTTTGATTCTTCTTAAACAAGTTTAAAAGAGTTAGTGGTCTCCTTAGATTTTTTATTTCATACACTGGGGCCAAGTTTTTTTATCATATAAGGGGCTTTACACTATACAGGGCCGTATTATCTTTTTTTATTCTTTGTATATGATAACATATGATAGAGTGTGCTATTTCCAAACTGGCCTTGGCATATTGTCTCTGCTCCAAACCTCCTGTTGTAAGGGTCATGCCTTACTTAGAGAACCCTCTAAGAATCCATGTTCCGTAGGTTAATGATACAACACTCTATTCACACCGACACCTGGAAGGACTCAAAAACACACAAAATACCCGTTATTGAAAGCACTCATTATTATGCTTTTAACTTCACTGGCCTTTGAGATATGAATACACAGGAGCAGAAATGTCTGGGATCACTTTGTCGCTCAGATTCCTCCCTTTTTTGGTGACATTTTTCTAAAAAACTGAGTGGTTGCATCGGTACGAGAAACAACTGAAGCATTCTTGCGAAGGCAACCGCTGCACAGGGAAATGCCCTAGAGGTTCCCACCCAGGCACTACGAGCAAGACGGGTACGAGCAGGAGCGTTCCGGGGCTCGGGACCAACGCCGGCTCCGGGCCGGGCACGGGCAGCGGCCGCCCTCAGCCCCGGCCGCCCCTCAGCCCCGGCCGCCCTCAGCCCCGGCCGCCCCTCAGCCCCGGCCGCCCCTCAGCCCCGGCCGCCCCCTGCCCCGGCCGCCCCTCGGCCCCGGCCGCCCTCAGCCCCGGCCGCCCTCAGCCCCGGCCGCCCCTCAGCCCCAGCCGCCCCTCAGCCCCGGCCGCGGCCCCCGAGCGGCCCTCGGCTCCCACAGCCCCGCCTCCACCTCTGATTGGACGGGAGCGCGGCGGCCGCGCCCGCCATTGGCCCCTCGGGCAGCGGTCGCGCTCGCCATTGGCTGCCGGCGGGTGCCACTCGGGGCGGCGGCGGCCGGGGGAGGCGGTGAGGCAGCCGGGCCCATCCTCTGCTGGCGGCGGCGGCGGCGGCGGCACCATGGTGAGCTCCGCCGGGCCGCCCTCCCTGCCCGGGCCGGGGCGCGTCCGCTCTGCCCAGCACCGGGCCCGCGGTGGGAGGGAAGGGGCTGAAGTCCCTTGGGAAGCGGGAAGCCGGGCCCCAGCCCTTTATTTCGGGGGGAGATGGGTGATGTGTCGGTGGGGTCGGTTCCCGGCGGGGTGATGGGAAGGGTGGGGTGGGATGCTGCGGGGCGGGGGACGGGGCTCCCCTGCCGCCCGGTGCCTGACCGTGCCACCGCCTCGTCCTGCCCCGCAGTACGGCTTCGTCAATCACGCCCTGGAGCTGCTCGTCATCCGCAACTACGGCCCCGCCGTCTGGGAGGACATCAAGTGAGTGTCTGCGCGCGTTTGTGCGCGTCCGTCCGCGTGTCTGTGTGCGGTGCGTGTCTGTGTGCGGTGCGTGTCTGTGTGCGATGAGTGTCTGTGTGCGATGAGTGTCTGTGTGTGGTGCGTGTCTGTGTGCGGTGCGTGTCTGTGTGCGCGCCTGCCCGCGGGGGCGCGCAGGGCCGGCAGCCGGGGCCGGCCGGGTACCAGCGGTACCGGGTACCACCCGTGCCGATGCCGGGAGGGTCTGCGGGCCGGCAGGGGCCGGCAGCGGCACCGGCAGAGGCACACAGAACGCGGCTCCCAGCCGTGACGAGACCAGCGCGGCTCCTGCCGCGCCTCGTCCCGCTCGTGGCCTCCCGTAACGCCTCCAAGACCCGCCTTGTTCCATCTTTCCCGGTGTCCAGGAGCCGCAGCGGGGATGGAACTGATCCCCGCGCTTCCCTCCGTTATATGGAGTATGTGGCAGAAGTACTGGCCTTGCACCGGGCCACCAGGTGAACCGTGCAACAGTTGCATCCCTTTGCATCCCTGAAGGAACTAAGATACAACGTTTATTTAATAAACACTCTCTAAAAATAGTCACACTGTCAGATTTTGGTAATGTCCTCAGCTCGAAATCAAAAGAGTCACTGATTAGTGAAGAGAAATATACATAAGGATGTAAGTAGAAGAATGATTTTTGACTTCATTTCTTGAATCTGGTTTCTTGTGCCCAACCCTTGCTTTTCTGGTGGTATAACATTTTTCTAAGGAGCTGACTGCCTTCACTTTAAACCTTTGATCAGATTTGAGATTGCACGAAAAGTTTTAAGTGAGTGTGCAAACAAAATTCTGTTTACCTTAAAAATAGTAGTATGAATCACTGGGCAAAACTACAACAAGAATTTTTAAAGGGACGTAAAAGCTTACAAAGTTGTAGGCTTACTTCATCAGGATTTAGGCAACATTTGGTCAGAATAAATGGTTTAATATGATCTCTTGATAAGGCAGAAGTTGATTATCCAGCGTGGAGAAAGTGATCCTCTTTCAACTGGATGCCTTCTATATTCCTCTGCTGTATTTATTTTAATGTGTTAGTGTTGATGTTGATTTTCTAATATATTGCTGTTGTCTTAATACAATTCAAAGGGCCAGTTTTGATTGTGAGAATTTTGTTACCATTACATATTCATAAAACCATTTGTTAAGAATATGGTAACCTTGCACAGTACCATGAAATCAGAGAATCATAGAAATGTTCTCTGGAAGGGGCCTCTGGAGGTCATCTAGTCTAGTTTCTGTTCCAGCCTGGATGGCTACTGGCACTAGATCAGGGCTCAGCTATGACTTTTGTCTAGCCAAGTCTTTGAATGACCAAAGGTGAGTCCACAGTTGTAGTTCAGCAGGCATTCATTGTTCTATTGGTTCCTGACAGATGCTGTGTAAATTACTGTTTGCAAATACAGTTCTGTGCATAGCATAGATGAACTTTTAGTGTACACCACACAGTTTTGTGCTATAAGTGTGGCATTTATTTTCCTTACATACTAAACATTTCTAAACACAGTGATCTATTTTGAATTCCTGTTTTGATTTTTTTAGTGACATATGTTACTTAAGAGGTGATAAAATACTGACACATGCATCATTTTCCATGAAAATTAAAATAAATAAATAAAAATATGTATAAAATATGATATTCACTCTTTCTTGCCATGGCATCCCTTACCAAGATGCCTTAAATATGTATTTGAATATTTGTATTTAAGATCAATCCATCAGAGTAAGTACAGAGTTTCATCTTGTAGTGTAAGATCATATTGCAGACTGTCAGAACACAGCTATTATTCCTGATGCATCCTATCTCTTTAGATTTTGGAAGCACCTGATGGAATACTGTAGATAACTAAAGCCTGCGAGGAATATTACTCAGGTAACATTTTGGAGACATTTAATAGAAATATACAAAATACTTCTCTAAGGTTAGATGTGAAAATTCAGGAAGCTGGTTCATCCTGTTTCTGCTTTTCAAATGAGAAAAGTTTGTGTCTTGTAGCAGCCCAGCAGGTAGGCTCTGCTGTTAGCTCACAAGAAGATGGCTCTCTGGAAGGAAACCAGCACGACACCACCCAGCAGAAGATTGGAATGTGATCTCCAAGAAGGAGCCAATGTATTTGCAACAGCTGCCATACCTCCTTATGTGAAATTGGTCACCATGGGGTATTCAGCAGGATTTCTCAGTTGTGTATCCTAGAGTTCAGAAACCAGTAAACCAGCCCTTGCTGGAACACATTATAGTGGTGCTGATTTAGGGCATGGTAGTGTCAACTGGTAGCCAAGTGGTGTTGAGGAAAAGCTTGGATGTTTTATCTTTTATGAGTAAATACAAACTTCTTGCAAAGGCTTTTTTTCTTAGAACTGTTAATCATTTAGGAAACAGCAAGAAAGTACAGAATAGTGTTGTGGCATGCTGAATTGAATCAGTTGAATCACAGATGACTGGAGAAATAATTATTGAAGTCAACAGTCCTTGGCTGTTTCAAAAAAACCCAAGAGGAACTTTTCACTGTTAATGAGTTGAATTTGCAATAGAACTTAAACATTTTTGTGAAGTAGAGAGGCCTCTGGGTAGTTCAGTACAAAATTTCTTATCTAAGCTTTTTGATTTTGTTTGTTTTCAATGTTGAGCTGATCACATACTGCTATTTTGTTCTCTTTCAAGTCACCACAGAAGATGTGAATCAGCATTGCAGAGTGGTGGGTTATGATTGCTTAGGGATTCTCAAATGCCAGCAGGTGAATTTGTACTTAATATTGACAGAATGGAAAAGAAAACATAGAACTAAATAAACTGAAGTAATGAAATATGGTCATTCTTCAAAAAAAGTGCACTTAAAAGTTAAATGCTGAATGGAAAGGGTATTCTCCATCTGAAACATGGAAACTTTTGTAACTTGTTCAGTCAGAAGTGGTGTTGAATGAAGTTCTTACATAGAGAATTTGGATACACAAATAGTTGAATTTGATGCTCTTACAAGAGTGGTGTTTCCAGTGCCATCACTTACTGTAACCTGAGTTGGAATGATGTTCAAGTCTCCATGGCTGTCCTTTTGTTCATTTTTCAGCATTATTGTAAAACCATGATCTCTCAGAAAAAAGATTCACACTGTTTTTTAATGGCCCAGAGTGGAATTCTTGGGAAACGGCCTCCATGTTATTTTCACCCACTTAAAAAAAAAGCATAACTGAACAACAGAGTCTTTTACACATCACGTAATAAGGCACTAAGTTAATGGAAAAATTACAGTATGTACTTTTATATAGGGCTTGGCTTCCATACTTAAGAGAAAACCTCTTCTGATTCTTTTATTTTGTACTTGTTACATTCAGAGGCTGGTTTAGATTGTGTGGCCACAGTTGCAATGGCTGGTTCTCAGGGGTGGTTCTCAAGATTCCTTTGGCATTAGATATCTTCAAGTCCTCTGCGGCCAACATAAACTCAAAGTTGTCAGGCCTGGCCATTCCCACATACATGCAATTCTGTGCTCGTGTCTGTTTAAGGCCAAATTTGTACTGCTGGGTGATATGGTAGAGTGTGCACACGATTGTAAGTAGTGCACGTGGAATTACTGTCCATGTACCTGTCCAAAACACTGCAGAGAAATTACTCATATTGTCAAAATAAATAAAAGTTTCCAGGACTTAAGAAATTGTATGCCCTAGTATGTTTCTATGGTGGGCATATTTTTATGTGTGTGATAGTACATTTTTAAAAGAGGCCTCTGTCATAAAATCTGAGCTCTCTCTTCTGTAACAGGTATCTCTTAAGGCTGAGCAGAACAGCCAATGTGTGTGGAATTCTGATCACTCCATTCAGCAGTTCTAAGGGTTTAATTGTGTAACAGGCATTGACAGGGATGTCTTCTTGAAACAGCTCCAGGTCAATATGTGGGAGCTAGAGCAATGTTGTCAGCAGGGAATATGTACAGTCTTTTTTCCTGTGTTTCCCAACACTCTTCCTCTGTGTTTGATTAAATGAATACAGGATTTTCCCACGGGCTCCTAAATCTGAATTGAGGCCAGGTTAGATGCTCAAACTGTGGCACTTTCAAACATACTGCCAAGAAAATGAATGAGAATTCAGAAATCTAATAAATGCATTAAAATGCTTCATCACAAGCCTGTAGACTTAATTAGTATTTTTCCCACACAGGTATATGAAATATCTGGATTTGGGAAATTAAATGGCACAGCCAGTCAAGTCCCCACAAAAAGATGTAGTGTTTTCCAGTGAAAAACTAGAGTGGAAGTTGAAATTTAATGTTTGCTGAAAGCAGCTACATAGAGGTGTATTTTTATTTGATTCTGGACAAGTGTTCAAACTTGCACAGTAGAAAAGTAATAGTTTTTTGTCCCTTTGCTGTCTGTACCTTAGCATGGGGACATAAATCAAGTAATAGCCTTACATCCCTGGTACTCAGTGCTTAATGTAGAATTGAGCCATCTTCTTCTGCCTTTGCCCTGTTTTGTCCTTTGGAGGGGTTAGGATGGCATGTGCTGTCCTCACTTTTAAATGCCAGGACTCGAGGTCTGGGGAGCTTTGTGGCCAGCACAGACTTTACAGGGCACTATGGAAGAGCAAAAATCAATTGCTTGTCCTAGGAGGAAGGAAAGTTTCATTCCCCAAGTTTCACAGATTATCACCTACCAAGGCTCCAGGCTCTTAAAAGCTTTTTTTTTCCTGTAAATCTCCTGTTATGGTTAAAATGGTGTAACTCTGAGGATTGAGTCATTGGTCTGGTGCAATGTGGAAAAGGAAATTGGAAAGCTCTGCTCAGTTTCAAATTGGGCTCAGCTGAAGTGGTGGAAGACCGTACCATTTGGGGACATGAAAGAAACTGCGGGGCCTGAAAATGAAAACTAAACTAAACGGACAGAAACTTCTACATCCTGTTGGTGAAGGTTATCATTGGTCAGACTAGTGACTTGGTGTGGCTTTTGCAGTGAAATGTAACAGTACATCTTGTTGGGTAAATTTTCAAAGGCATCCCTAGCAGTTAGGTTTATTAGTAGTGATGTAGGTTGCTTGCTTAAGTCAGGAAAGGTAGATGCTCTTCATTTACCTATCTAAAAATGGTACTCCACTGATTTCCCTAGCATTTAGATAATTAGAAACTCATTAACAGGATGTGCTATTCTGATTAGTTATATTTGTAATATACTTAGAATTTCTTATTCTAAAATAGTAAATTATATAAATAAATAATATAAAATAAATACTAAATGCCTTTAAGAAAACATTTTATATTTTTTTTTACAGGAGATGGACTGGGATTGCATTATTTCCTGGGAATTTCTCACAGCAAAAAGTTGCCCATTTTTTATGCTGCTTAAACAAAACAAATAATAAAAAACTTCTTTAGCTGCAGAGTGAAGGCCCTAGCTTGACTTTCTGTGTATGCTGGGTTCAGACAGCATCTCTCTTTGTCAGAGATGTTTTCTTCTTTTTATTAATATATCAAAACACAACTTATATTTGTTGACAAATCCTGTGAGAATCATGATTTTGGCCTACTGCTATTGCTTAGCACAGTGTTTAGATGTAGTAATTGATCCTACTATCATGTAGTTTGCCTTTTCAGAAACCTAGAAAAATATGCGCAACAGCTCTAGTGAAAGACTCTTCTTAAGTTGCAATAGTAAGCTCCTAAGATTAGTGGGAATTTAGATACTTTAGGTCTGATGCTGGTAGGCTGTAAAAGTAGTAAAGTCCATGAAAATTGTGTTTTCAGCATAAAAAGTTCTTAGTATCTTAAAAAAAACAGAACCACTCATCACATACTGGGCACCGTAATTGAATGAAACCTTTTTGATCTGCGGTGTTCTTGCCTATTTTAAATGGAAATGGTATAATTGGCCTCATGAGATTGTTGGAGAGCTAATTTATGCTTCTGCATGCAATTAGTGGAGATCAATTCCACAGGAAGACTTATTAAAAAGGAATAATTCTCTCTTCAGAACTGGATTTGAAAGCTGCTGTAAATCAAGCCTGAGGTTATATATTGAGGAATGGGATAAAATAATGCACAAAATAATTGTACATTAGTGGAGTAGGATCTAGCCTGAGTACTGAGGGAGCTGAGAGCCTGGAGGAAAAGGAGCGGGTTTTGTGGGCTCATGGGTGTGGCTGGGATGTTGTGTCATACAGGCTCAGGAACAGACAGGGAAATGTTGCTGGAGCAAACTGCTCTAATGTTGCCGAGTGGACCTGAGTCCATCTTTCCTGCTTTCCCTAAACTACAAAAAAAAAAAAAAAATCACCAGATGCTTATGGCTCTTTATGAGACATGTTTTATTTCTTGGTAATTGCTCTGGAAAGTGTTTTTCAAGTTTTCAGCTGACTGTAGTTTCTATATATAGGGCAGCCCTTTAGAAAGCATGCAAAACAGTGCCATAGTCTGTAACAGTCTGTTTGCAGTGATAACAGCATCGGTTCTGGTAGGAGAGAAGTTGGATAATCATCAGCTTAGAATGTAAAGTTTTTGGAGAAAATCTATTTTTGTGTGTAGGTACATATGCAAATAAATATTGATGTGCATGCCTATGTGTATGCGCATATTAGGTCTACATAATCACCATGTGGCCTGGGCAATAAAAATGCAAACTAAACAGGAAATATGAATCAAATATCTGTACAAAATGTGAGGTGGGGCACTTCATTTAATAATCATCTGTAGCTGAAGCAAGTGAACAGCCTTCCAATTATCTTTGGTATTTCTTGTCAAGGAGTTGATTTGCAGGAGAACCTTGGTGCCAGCCTCCTTGTAAATTTCTAAGTGTAGGTTTTGGTATGTCTCAGACTTCAATTTTATTTTAACCTATTAAAGCCTTTTTATTTATCCTATTAAAGGATTTCTTTGTGATTTCTCCCATCAAAATGCTGTTCCTTCTGTACTTCTTCCGCAGGAACTATAGAATTCTGGGTGGTGAGCAGGTGAGTTATGAAGTTCACCACATAGACACACACACCTGCCACATGCAGTGGTGGCAGTCAGTCCCTGTGCATCTTCTCTCCTTCTTTGTTGAACTGCTGGAGGTTTGCACAGTATTTCCCTTTCCCAGCCCACAACTAATTATTGTAAAGACTGCTTACTTAACAGCTTACTTGAACTTACTGATTCTTTCATGCTCAGAAGTTTGAAGACATACTGTGTTAATTATTTTAACTGACTTGTCACAGTGAACAGTGGTGAAAAAAATTGACTGTTTCACTAGAGTTTAGATTTTGAATCCATTCTTATTTTGGATCATGATGTTCTCAGTTGTAAATAATTGCAGTGATCTGTTAAAAGCAAGAAAATTGAGGTTTTGCTGCCTCTTTCAGTACCATGTGGGTTTACCCAGTGCTAAAGGCAATGTTCTGTTTGACCAATCTCAAAAATTTTGAAAAAAATACAGATTGCCTACAAATAGATATGAGAAAGACACTTTGGAAAGCCATTAGTGGTGAAATGGCAATAGATGATTTCTTTTTATTCCATAGCCCTTTTAACATTATTGAGTTTTTATCCAGAAAGTAACATTTATTTTTGTTTCTGTTTTAAAGTCCTTATTTCATACTATTCCAAAGTTCTAATCAATATTTTAATAATTTTGTTTTAAGTGGTGCTTACTAGATGACTTTTCATGGCTAAGGAGGTTAATATTTACAAGCTTCATAGGGTCAGAACACTTTAATTCCTGCTCTTTCAGTTCCTCACAGCGGAAGGACCTGCTTGAAGGTCAGGAGTTAAAGTGGATGCCAAATTATTTAATTCCTCTGGGAAAGGGTTGGCTAAAAGGAAATACTGGCATGTTATGAAACTTGGTGTGAGTGTTCTTGCACTATCTCTCAGGTATTTTGCAGTTTTCCCAAATTAAGTGCTTTTAGATGTGCCAGGATAACAGGTGTTAGAAACACATTGTTCAGTCTTGTTAGTGAAATGCATGAAAGAGTATTTTGTAAATACAGTTCTTTTTATTCCACTTACGTAAAAGGAAGCAAACTAATTCTAGCTTTATATTTTTAATAATTTTAGTGTTTGTAGTAGCAGCAAGGAACTTGTACTTTTGTTAACTGTATCTTCTAGTATTATCTTGTTTTGAAAACCTACATTAAACACTCTCGTATCCAGCCTGTAAAACTGGGAAATAGCTCAGAACTGTGAAGTCTATAAATACACCTATTTATTTTACCCAGAACATCATTTTCCTGGACAGATTCCCATTTTTATTTAATCTTGTAACTTAATATAATTTATGTTCTTCCCAGCTGGGTATTTTAAAATATCTTTGGACGATCCAAAACATGTACAAGTCTATTTTCTTTTTTCCTTTTTGGAATAGTGGCTCAATATTTTTAATAACTTTTAGTAAAGCGTCTTTGTGAAATACATGAAAAAAGATGGGAAGCATTTTGAAAAAAAACAGCTGTCTGTGAAGTAATAGGAGCAGTTAGTTTGCTATTTTAATGTAAATGAGATGCAAAGGCAATGATTTTGGGTTCACAGATACCATCTTTAGTTCTGACCCATGTAATCCTGTTTAAGAGTGCTACTCTTGGAACGGAATTAAACTTGACTTGCTCCTATCAGTGAGATCAGAACCATGCTGTGTTTCTAAGTGCAGTAGAGTTATTTTGTCATTAAGATTGTTTTGACTGATCTCTTCAATTCAACGAGCACTTTTCCATCCTTGGTACACCAAGAATACTGAAGCACAATGGTGGCAAAAGTCCCAGCAGAAACAATACATATCATGGAAGAAGTCCTGGAGGTAGTCTTGGAACCAGCTACTGTTTTTGGTGTGTTGAAGGTGACACACCCTGTGCGCACACTTTGGGCTGAGTTTTGGTAGGAAGAGATCCAGTTGTGCTTTTGGGACACTGGGTAGTCTCTTAAAGTGACACCAGCAACTTCTAAGTAATAATGTTAAATCACAGAGAAACCTGTGCATCTTCAGGATGCAAAGTAATTGCTCCGTGCAATCTTCTACCATATTCTTTGTCAATAATTGCTGCATGCAAATGGAAAGGGTTCTTCTTCTGTAAGAATATCTTGAGATTCCAGCTTTTTGACTGGCTACAGAGGCAGGATAGCAAGTATGACTGTACAGGAAAATATAAGTTTTGTCAGCAGCAGCCTTCTTGAGTATGACTTATGCAAATTCACTTTAAATACTACAGTGTGACTGCAAAACTGCATTAAAACTCACCTTGTGCAGAATGGGCTATATATAAGTAAGACCAGCCTGATGTAACATCTTGCCCAGCTGTGTTGTCTGTAAAATCTCTAAAGATGGCAAAGGAAATCCTTTCTACTTCAAACCTCTATGAGAAATAAAAATGTGTGCATCTCATGGTTTAAAAATCTGAAGTGCAGGATCCGTTCTGATTTTAAGAATAGTTTTTCTTGGAATGTTTGTCGACACATAGCATTTCAGCCATTTCTGTGAATTATTAACATCACCTTTGAAAATCAGTAGTGTGTTTACAAATACTAAACTAGTTGCACAATGGGAAGGATTTTCAAAGGGACCATTGTACGCAGATGTATCACCTGTAAGGCTGTTCTGTGCTGCTAAATCAACAGCAGTTTTGGGGGTGTTAGCATGACTGATGGAGGAAAGGCTGCTTTAAGATTTGATGCTGCTTTGATCTATTCAATAGGAATTTTTCCACTGATTTCAAGGCCAAATCCTTATGTGAAAAATATCCTGTGTATAGCTGTTATTTTCCATGGTGCAATGGTTAAGGTTCTTCTCCTGCCGAAGTCAACTGCCTCACATTAACCTGGATAATAGAAACATTTTGGAGGAAAACAAAAGCATTTTGGAAAAGTCTGTTCTGGAGTCTTTGTTTCCCACAATTGAAATAGCTCTGTGTAATCATTCAGAATTAGTCTAGAGTAAATAAAAAGGGCTGCCAGACTGTAGAAATTAGGGCAGGCATGTCATGGGATGTAAGTTTTGAACCATGAAATATCACATCTTGTGTGCAGGAATCAGTTTGGGAAGAACATTAAAATCCTGGGGTGTTTTAACATTTTGAGCATAAATTTATAGGGGAGCAAAACCTACACCTCTTTTGACTCTGTAAATGTAAATGAGAGATTAATTGTAAATTCTGTTCTATTTGACTTGAAACTTATTTTGAAAGAGCAGGCATATAAAAGAAGTTGCTACTGTAATACTGCTTCTTCACTAAGAAATAAGCAGGGCTTGGGAATTTGCCAGAGCTTGTTGCTTTTGGCACATTTCCAGTCGAGTTCTTAAGCAAGCTACCGACATGTTATTGCTGTTAATGTCTTTGTGATCAAACACCACAGTCTACAGAAGACATTAGAACATTAGATTCCTCCCACAATTTTATCTGGTCAAAACCTGTAACTTAAGATTGCAGCAAAACATTTCAGGGGAAATGACACAGTTTTGGTTTTTTTTTTTGGTAAAGCTATGGATTATGAAGTTTTCTCTGAAATGTTTTCTCTGAAATGTGGTCAGCCAAATACAAATGTAAGGAATTAGAGTTGATGGACAGCTGATCACAGCAGCTATGCAAAGCTGACAAAGCAGCCTCACTCCTAACAATAATTATACTTATGACACTATCATATATTTCTTCCTATCACCCTTGTTATAAAACCATTTTCTTAGTCTAAGCGCAAGCAGCTTTGAGAAATCAGGTGGGGTCAGGTAAGTAGGTGGGAAAACTGCAGCCGTGGGGAAACAATTTGAGGTATTCACCTGAATGGCACGGCCCTCTTTCCTGGGCTGCTGGAGGTCAGTCATGGTCAGCCTCTCTGGTGCTGGTAGCTGTGATGCTCTCTCAGAGAGATTCATTACAGGCCCTGCTATTTTGTGGACTTGCTGAAGGACCAGAGCCTCTGAAAAAATAGGATTTCTTTCACTTTGCAGTGTCCATTCTGGATAAAGTCACAGCAGCATTTTCCCATCACATATAGTCTTATGAGAAGTATTTCAGAGAGAAGGATTTTTGGAAGCTCTCACTGCTGTTAGGTTACTGAGGGAAGCAGAAGGGCTTCAGAAGCCTGTCCACAATCACTCTGCCTGCCTGTTGTCTGTATGCAGAGCAACTTCTGTGAACAGGTGATGAAGCAGACAGGGAAATTCATCCAGCAGAAAAATAATACAGAAAAACAGATATCTAACTGAATTTTATTTCAGCTCAACACCTATCTAAATTGCTGGGATCTACCAGCACAACAGATCTCAGTGGTATGGAGAAGGAATTGATTTGGAAAGGAAGAAGAAAGTTCTGAAATGTAATGATTTTCAAGCATACATCTTAAAAGAGCAGTTTATCTTTTGACACAGACTTAGATAAGCCATTGTCATGGTATTTGCCATATTTGTAGAACAAGCAAAGAAATTTTTGCCTGCATGGTTTTAACTGAGAAGTGTAATCCCCTCCAGGAATAAATATTTACTTTGACAAATTTTCTAGAAAATTTTGCTCAACTTAAAAATATTTCTAATGGGAAATACATCAGTAAGGGTACAGAGAAGATGGCTGCTGAGTGATCCAAAGCATCTGGAAAAAAATATTTAAAATAATTAAATGGAATTGTCTGAAATAACTGAAATAACCAGTGGTGATTTTAAAAAGCAGTGGCTCAAAGAAATTGCAGATAGTGAAGAAAAACTTTGACAAAGTAAACTAAAGACAAATGAAATAAGAAAAAAGGAAGCATGGCTTGGCACTGAGAAGTAAACAGGAAAAGTTCCAGTCAATGTAGTTGGAAAGAAATGCAAGAAGTTTTGCAGTTTCTTTTCAATGCAAGAGATATCAACATCATCAAACTGGGTCAATTTTTCATAGAGAAAATTCTCACACGGAAAAGCTGTGTCTACTGGACTGTGTAAGTATGTAGTATTTTTGAGGATGTTCATTGCTTTTCCAGATGCGTGTATTACCCTTTGTGGTTTGGCTCTGATCAGAGAAACTAAAAGAAAGCACAGCATGGATCTGAGATGTGGGAAAGTTTGTTCACCCTTTGCAAACATCCCTCCAAATTGTAGCTGGCTTGTAGTTACATACCATGTTATGAGAACCAAAGAATCAAGATGGTTTTCTTTTCTTATATTCATTTCATTTCAGTTCTAAGGAGATGTAAACTTAACCTTTTTGTCCCTGACTGATCTCTTATCATTTCCCACTGATAACTCCACCTCTCCTCCTGTTTAAGACCTTGCTTAATTAAGGCTATTATAATATTTTTCATGTCATTGGATAGAGAATTATGTTTCTTTTAGGTGGAATTATGAAGCATAATTAGTCACACCTCCCCTATAGTCTTGTCATATTTCTTTAGGAAAGTTGCTTAGCTTGTTTTCAGTTCATAATTCTTAGAGCGAGTATAAAAATGTTTATGTCAAGTAACAGTTACAATACTTCAGTTATTAATAAATAATATGTTTTTGAAATATAAAAACAATGTTGTGTAATTTTTGGACAGTGGGAAGAATGTGAGGAGCAAGATTAAAGGAAGATGAAGAGGAAAAAGAAAATAATGGGTTCCAGATATCCATTAAGTGAATAAATTCTCAAAGACTGATGATTACAAACTGGAGGGTTAGATGACAAGTCATTTCACTTAGGTCAGTAGGATACTGCCATATGAGATTGGAATCAGTCCTTCCCAGCAGTACCATTTGCCATCTAGCAGTTTTAAGATCAACAAGAATGCTTAATTCTTTGAGTACCTCAGGAAATGTTTCTGTTTCTATGGATTGATAATTCCACTACATCTGTAAATGCTTGAGTTGTTCTGCAGGCATTATTATTTTGTATTAATTTTTAAAATCAATGACACCACTTTAGGAAATTAAAACCTGAGTTACAGTCAAAGAATTTGGTTTTAATTTATGTGTGATTATGTTATGATAATGGAGACAAGTGTTTGATGTAAGAGAGGATGCAATATTTTACATAGTAGATTTAGAATTTTACTTTTTGTAGGTCTTTATAATTCCTCTGGTGACCAAGAGAAATTCAGAAGTTAGGAATATTGGTTTTGTAGGCTTGAGCTGTATCTCAAAGAGCATTTCTTTGTATTTACTCAATTTACCAGTCATACTCTGGTAAAAGCTCTTCATTACCATGGTACTAGTAAATAATTGTTTACTCATTGTCCTCTTTAATTTCTACATTAGAAAAATAATTATCCTACTACCAAGTTGAGGAATGTCTTGATTTGCATCCCTTATGCTTAGACTTTTTTAAGAAGCTACCTCATAATCTGCCTTTTTTAATAGTTTTTCAAATTCTTAGGGTATTTTTCTGTAGAGCAACATTGTGTACTGATTTTTTTTTTTTTTTTTTTTGGTGTGATGTAAGATATGATTCAGTGATTCACTTCAAGGCTTTCCAGTGTCTTTGGCTTTCTTTTGACTTCCTGAGTGCACTGCAGAATAGATACACATTTAGATGAAAGGGTGTAATTTATTTTTAATGAAGTAACTGTGACCCTCCACCTGCAAATATACTAATGATGCTGTGATCATATTAGTTTTGCTGAGCCAAAATACATTCTAAGTACATCAATTAGAGCATGAGTACTTAAATGTCTCCTCTTTCGTCATTATTTCTGCAAAGCACACTATCTCTATAGAGAGTCATAGTAGGCAGCACCACAGGAGGTGAACACCTATTTTAAAAAACACACTGAGAAAGGAGGCTGTGCTCATTTTCCAGATGAGGACTTCAACTAACAGGGTACGACTTCATCAGAGAACACAGCAGGCCTCTCTGCACATCTCCTTATTTGCTGAAGGAAAATTTGCAAGGGAAATAAGAACAAACGCAGAATACTGCTTTACATGAAACTGTGCAGAGACAGGGCCATATCCATTGGCATGCTCTGTGCAGAGCAAGACCAGCCACATGGGCAGCTGCCTCTTCAGTGTCCTGGGATTTGCCTGCCCATGGAGGTGCTCCCTGTCCCCCTCCCAAGAGCTGGGACTCCTGCAGCACCAGTGGCCTGGCTCCTGTGCTGTGCAGTCGGGGCAAAACAGGGAGGAAGTCACTTGTGGGTCCTCCCTAGTAACTCACTTGTGCCAAGTGCAAAGCTGCGAAGGCACAACAGTTCATTCATTGTCTGGGGTCCTCAGTAAAAAAATACAGCCTACAGATTTGTGCTGCTTATTGGGCAAGCTGCTGACTTGATGTTCAAGTTGAAGAGAATAGTGAAGGACCCGAAAAACAAAGCAGTCATTTTGTTTTAGTTTTTTACTTGGTGTAAGTCTGCACAGGACGTATATGTGAGTCTTATCTTAAACCTGGGGTAGAGAGTTGTTTCCTTTTGTGAAGAACTGTATATTTTTCTTGTACTTTACCTAAGTGGTGACACTTTACACGTGAGAATCAATGTGCAATGTGAGAACAAGGCCTTGTAAATTCCTAGCATCCTTTTTCTTCTTATCTGCTTGGGATGAGAATTCTGAAAAAAGATATTGATTTGGTACCTGCATCTGTATTTTAAATTCCTCTTTGGATGTATGTGCAAATGGTTGTTAGAAACATCCCACGTCTTTTGTAAATAAAGTGTAATTAAAATGTGATGGAATGAAAAAGCAAAAAGTGTTTAAAGAGCCCATCATGGGCTGCATTAATGGATAGTCTCTTATTTTAAAATGCAAATTGTGTCTTTATTGGTACAGCAACTTCTTTTTGAGGCTCTGTACTGAAAAATCATGTTTATTTTCTTGTAGCTAATTATTCTTCTCAGAACACTTGTGGTCTGAAATATTTGTATTGTACGTTAATGACTGGGAACACTAGTGGCTATGGAACAAATTTATTTCTAAGTTTCTGTCTTAAATAACAATACAAACTTATTTGTTTTAAAAGACTTATCCATATGGTGCTTTTTCCTCAAGCAAAAATATTTTGTTCTATTTTCTTTTTAGGAAGGAGGCGCAGCTGGATGAAGAGGGACAGTTTCTGGTCAGAATAATTTACGATGATTCCAAAACCTATGACCTCGTTGCAGCTGCAAGCAAAGTTCTTAGTAAGTAATGCAGGTATCTTCTTTACCCATTCATCACGAAAAAGGTAATAACCTCCTGCCCCCCAAATCTGTGTAGCAGAGAGGAGCAGGATCTAGCACAGGGGAAGTGAAAACAGAGTATTGGTCAGAGAATTTTTTTTTAATCTTAGGAGAGAGAATTGTATTTCTTTATTTCTCTAAAGAAATTTTACTCCTTTTATTGCTTGAAATTGTTTTTATTATTTCCAAAGTATTCCATCTTAAACTGAAAAAATATACCTCATCCACACAACAGGGGCAGTGTAACAAGCAGTCATGAAGTAGCAACATCCTGCTGCAACTGCAAGTTTCAACCACTGCTGCAAGAGCGGTGAATGAATAAATGAATGAATGAATGAATGTATCCCTGATCTCTGCTAAAGAACAGTGCTGAGTCACAGAAATGCTTGTGGCATGGACCCATTTCATTTAATTGCATATCAAGCATTGATTTGGGTTGCATTCATTTTTAATCATTGCAGCTCTGGTCTGGAATTTAAAAGGTAGAATTATGCCCATCAGCATTATTTTATCTGCAGACCCAAGTGTGGTATGAAATTTTTCTGCATCAGTAATTAGCCAAGAATGTATAAGACTGATGACTGTAGTGTTGAATTGGAGCAGCTGATGTGGTTTCATGCTATTGTAAACTGGAATTAACTGCTGAGGCGAGCACTACTAACAACCAAGCTTCTTTATTTTCAAGAAGTGATTAATTTTTCTGTATCAAAATCTAAATGCTATACATGTGTGAAATGTACAATGCTGTGAAATAATAATAGTAATTGGTAAATCTTCAATTAAATTCCTGTATTGCATACTCTCTATTTGCCATGTAAACCCTTGATCTTGCTTTGTTCTTGACCTACTGGCTCTGGGTAGTGTTTAGGTACAGTCTTTCTTTTTAATGAATACAAGAGTAAAGAAATAAGTAAGTGCATGAAATACAGTGTTTGGACTGAATAATATTTTCCTGTCTTAACTAGATTTAAATGCTGGGGAAATTCTTCAAATGTTTGGGAAGATGTTTTTTGTGTTTTGTCAAGAATCTGGTTATGATACAATTCTACGTGTCTTGGGCTCAAATGTGAGAGAGTTTTTGCAGGTAAGAATTTTGTGCAAAATCGTTTCAGATACCAGATAGAATTGTGGCCAAGTCCATAGAAATTTAAATTGAAATTCCAAAGAGAAATTTGGAACAGGAGTATTCATATGCAACAGATTGCAGGGGTGGTCTGTGTTAAGTGGACTTACTTTATCATAACAGAAAATGTGGTCTTCAGTTTTTATGATATTTCTTCTATTATCTCTCTTTATAAGTACTGGATATTTCCAATAGTATGTCATGTGCAGAGCTAGGGCTCATAACAGCTTATCCCTTAAGATATTATTCTTCATCCATAAACTCATCCATGAACTCATCTTCTCATCCATGACGGTGAGCTACTGCAGAACAGCATGATACTGTACCATAAGCACAAACAAAATGAATATGATTCTTTAATAGCATGGAAGAAATGTAGGATCTTCTCTAGAGTGTTATTTCTAGGTGTGGAAAAATGGCCTTTTTTGTGACCTGAAAATTATTCACTTCTGTAAGCACTTTGTTTTTAAGAATTGTGATCTACATCACTCTTGAAGAGAACTGTGTACTGTAATGAAGTTAAAAGAATTGAACTGGAGAGCACCCAAAAGCTGACTATTAAAACTTGGTTTTCTCTGAATATATAGCAGCCTCTTGTCATCTGTACCCTTAAAATCTCTCCAGCATTAAAGGAAAAAACAGAATCATAATTTGCTGGATTACTTGAATATTTACTTGTGTGTCTCACTGCCCCAAAATCTGCTTCATTCCAGAGCATCCTAGATGCAGTCAACCCAGACTTGTACAAATCCCACAAACTGTAGTTGCTGGGCAGAACAGGGTATGTGGATGTTCCAGCTTGTGCATACCATGAGCAATCTGTAAACCACTATGGGATGTGACATCCTTTATATTTCATAGCTTCATTCACAGGCTGCTCTCAAAGCAAGCAATTTCTAAAGGTAACTCATGTACTGAAGTTGAGGTTGAGCAAGAAGAGGGGAGGGAAAAAAAAGACATAGCTGCCCCATTGCATCATCACTTTGGTTATTCATATATGGGCCAGAAATACAGATTCTTTTTGCTTTCCCTCATGCCCCTTTCCATCTAATAGATTTCTCTTTTCATTCCTTGCCGCATGTGCTGGTGGAAGGACTGGACATGTTTGTTATGCACACCAAATATCTATAAAAGTGGAAACAGCTTACATTTATATTCTTCTAATGACAGTATTTTAAGTTGCTTTGTTTGAATTTCAGTGTTAACAGATGACATTGGCTATTATATACTTTTCTAAATGTTAACAGGATTAATGTATTAGTAGCTGTGCCAGAAGTGTACTTTTTAGCTTTTTATTGCAATGGAAAATCAACATTAGCTGTGATTTATTATTTTTGCATCTTCCAGCAGTCATACTAGGTCAGGAAACTACTTTATATACCTGTTACAAAAATAGGTATGGGCTGGGTTTAAGATCCCCAACTTTTATCAGATTCTTAAAATACATAATAGAGTTCAAAAGGTACTTCTTGAAATGTATACTGAGTCCAGGATATATACAAAATAATTGAGAACTGCTGTTTTTTAAAATATATGAAAATAAATCTCACATTTATGTTCCATTTCCTTTGACATCTCAAGAAAATTTAGTTTATTCATAGTTGAAACACAGGTACTTCAAGCTTCATGAAAGAGGAAAATAAAGAGGGCAGCTAAATCAAATATTTATACTTCATGTGAAAAACACAAGCATGGAAAATTTGCAAATCATGTTGAAAGACATTGTGCCTAAGAGAAGAAATGTGAAAAGAGGTACCTCCTAAGAAACCCAAAGTGAGATTTTATGTTTTTATGTAGCTTTCTATTTAATGAAAATAAAAGTTGTTAGTTCTCTCATTTAAGGAATTGTTTACATGGTCATTTAGACTTTCATACTTGCAGTGCATTAAAATTCAGGGGATTAACTCCTCTTTTAGATAAGTCTCCAGGTGCTGTGTACCACATATCACTGAACAGCATGTGTTTGTATTTCAGGTGCCAACCACAATCTCACTTTTAGATCAGCCCCATTTAGTATGACTGTTTGTCCTTGCTTGGAGAGTCCCTTGTTTTCCCATGGAGCTGGTCACTGTTCTTCATAGCTCTGGAATTGTTCTTGGGTCCCAGCACAAGCTCTGGCACACATCTGAGTGGTCTAGTAGCCAAAAATTCAGGAAGAGAGTTTAGCCTATTATAAACTGTATCTGACCTCACCTCTTGCTCACAGCAGGTGAACATGCAAGGAAAAAGGCATTTGTTCTTTCAGAATCTGCAATATAAATTTAGAATTGATCGAACACAACAAAGAAATAGGATTAGGAGTAATAATGACAGTGTCTAGGTCTAGGAGTGATTTCAGCTCCATGAACTGGAAAAACCTGTCTACTCCTCGACTATGTGTCAAAGTGAGATTTTGAATACAGTGAGCTGTAGGTCCCCCACTCTGGAAGATTAGAGAGTAAAAGCTGAGGGACCTATCACATGGACTTTACCTGTGACACTGCTTTGACAGAGTCAGCCATAAATGAGTGGAAGGGTGACAAAGTGGTTTTGCAGAATGGAGCTAAGACCAGTTGTTAGTCACACTTGTGCCAGACTTAAATTTTAATACTTAGACAACCATTTTACAAAAATTCTGTCCTTGACATTGGCTGTTCCCTGTTTGAAATTCTTCAGCTGGTGACTGTGTAACTGGAAGATTTCTGAAAGTCTTTTCCCATGTATCTCCCTAAGAGTTTTTCTCCAAAAGGTCGATATATCCCGGCTGTTTCTGAGGCATATCTACTGAAACTGCAGTTAGGCATCCATTGAAGGAGATGGTGGGGCAATCTTTCAGAGCCAGTCATCTCTCTTGCTCTTTTCTCATCACACTTTCAAAGCTGTCTCCTCCAATTTCATTGTCTTGAACCCTGCAAAGTTCTTACAGAATTTGCCTTCAAGCATTATGTTTTTTGTCAATGCCCACCAACAGCTGGAATGAATTGACACCCAGATTGTTGCCTCTTCATGTTCTAATTTTGAGATGTTGATATAGCAACAAAAACATGAATTGGAAACAAGCTGAAAAACTGAAGGAGGAAATTCCAGGCTAAGTGCATCCCACGGAATTCATTGCTAAGAGTGTCATTTTGTCTGGAGGTCTCCAAGAGAAAAGGCAGCTGTTCAAACACTTCACAGCTCACATGAAATCAATTTCAATATGCCTCCACAAATTTGATGATCGACAGATGCTCATGAAAGGTGGAAAATTTCCCAGACAGCACACTGAAAATATTTTCACTTCACTTCCTATGTTGGCAGAAAACAATATGCAAAGCCTGGTGGTAGCAGTCACTTGCAGGGCAGTGAGAGAACAAAATTTAAAATATGCAGTAATGTTCTGGACTTAAGATGAAAGGAGTTGTATGAATTTTACAACATAAACAAAAAATTGTGGATTGCAACTCTATCCTGCAAACTAGGTTTCTCTTTCTATATTGGCAGCAAATAGCAACTTGGATCCTTGATAATTGCTCACAATCAAAGTTGAATCTAGTGTTGAGTTTTCAGTGTGATTTTGATCTCACTGTTCTCTTTATGTCCTGATTAGTCATGCCTATCAGTTTATAATTTAGCTTTCCTCTCCAGATCACAATTTGTCTGGTTAAAATTTAAAGTTAAATACATGAGATATCTGGGAAAGTAGTAGAGAAAAAAAAAATCTCTTCCCTTCCTTGAACAACTTTTTCAGATAACTTATTACAGCAGCTGTGCTATTTCTGTTTATTTTGTAGATTTTTTCAGTTATTGTCAAAAGAAAATACATATTTGAGTTTGGTTTTTCAGGCATTTAAATCTTTAAAATTTGAACTTTGTCAGGCCCTGTAAACTTTTATGTTGTCAGAAATAGGCTTTTTCACTGATAATAAGGAAAAAGATTAGTGTTTATTCAGACATGATTATTTGTATTTGGCTCCTGAATTATTATTTGAAGAGGAGATTATAGAGACTAAAATTGGAAGGAATGAAACTGGATGAGCTACCAGACTGAGAAACACACAGAAGGTCTTTAATCATCTGAATGTTTCAAAATACAGCATAATCAAGCATGACTTCTTACTATCTGGAGTAATTTATAATAGTCCTAATTTTTATGCCATTCATTGTTCAAATGTTGCCATGGTAGATAGGCTACCTGAAAAGCCTGCTGTGATGGCAATTCAACAGAGAGTTAAGGCAAATGTGTAGAAGTATGAGCAGTAGGAAAGAGGAGATGTTCAGATTGGACAAAATATGTGCTTACTTTCTTTAAAAATAGTAAGTGAATGCCTTATAATCACGTTTTAAATTTCTTCTTCCAGAACCTGGATGCTTTGCATGACCACCTCGCTACCATTTACCCGGGTATGCGAGCTCCTTCCTTCAGATGCACGGACGCGGAGAAGGGGAAGGGACTCATTCTGCATTATTATTCAGAAAGAGAAGGTCTGCAGGATATTGTCATTGGAATCATCAAAACAGTAGCTCAACAGATCCATGGTACAGAAATAGATATGAAGGTAATGTCTGAAGCAATATACTCATTGAGAATTTATATCAATAGAAAAAAACAAGAAAACCAAAAGTGAACTTATAGCAAACAGTAATTTTCACGGTTGCTGTCTTCTGTGAAGAAGTGGCGTCAGTACTGACTCTCAGGAAGAGCCATCATAATTTGTGTTGCTTGAAGGATACAGCCATGTACTGAGAAGGCCAGCTCTTATTGGCAGGCAGACCTGACTGGGAACAGTACAAAAAAATATCCCCTTATTCAGAAAAGGATTTTAAAGAGGGCATGTAAAGAATTTAGATACTGGGATGCCCCTCCCCTCCTCCCTCCCCCCCCCCGCCTTTATTTTATGTTCGGCATATATTTCTTACTGTCTACTTTGTTCTCTGAGAACATGGACTTTCCTCTTTGTCCTATATTCTTTGTCTGTGTGCAGACTATGAGGCTGATGTGCATTGATGAGGACTGGGCAGCAAGCAGTGTTTTCCTCCCAGCCAGCATGCCAGGTTCTTCCCAGGAAAAAGATATGTTTGTGGGTTTCTTGCTGTCGTTGCATGGAAGTGACTGGATATGCACCTAGAGCCCCAGAAGTGAAAAAATGTTTCTCAGTGACAAAGTTTATGTAATGACATGATTGCTCAGTCGCTTGTAAAATGGGAAAGAGGCTTCTTCTTTGCCCATACAGAGCAACAGAAAGAATTAATTGATCGGGTCTTCTATATTTAATAGTATGAAATCAGGGTTTGGTCCGAGATGTAGATATATGTGGGGGGACAAACAAAAAATGAAAACTTTTTTCTATCAAAAATATTGCAACTGATATAAATTTTTTTCATCAAGTAGAAAAGAATCTAAGCATATACACCAATCATTCTTTGGGTTTCTTAAATATTCCCTAGTCATACTAGATTTTTAGCACAGTTTCATTGTATGCTTGTTGAGAAAATCCTTTCTTTATTTTATCACAAAGCATGACCTTGCCCAGGTAAGAGATTTGCAGGCAGTCCAATGACAAAGATATTTTTACTGCTGAATAGGAGTATTTGCCTTTTAGGTTTCCTGTTCTAAGCTAGCTCAGGTTTATAGTAGATGTCTAGTTGTGTATAGTGTAGTGATATACTTGTGTCCTTGTGTAGATTCTATTTTGTAGGAAACCACAGTTCAAATTTCTGCAGCAGGTGTTAGTAATCAGATACAGAAGAATACAACACAATCAAAACAATCCTCTTCTTAGATCCCTGTTTATTTGAAAGGAGGACTGTGTTGGAAAGTTGGCTGCAAATGTGCTGAAGCTGTCACTTGACAAGCACTTCTTTTGGTAGCACAGGCAACTTAAGCAGTCCCTGTTCTCTCAGTGCTCAGGCTTGTCCTACAGCAGCTTATTTGGCTGTGCCTTCCAGCTGGTGTCAAGTTATAAAATAAACTATCTGAGGAAATGAGCTGGGTTCAAAACAACAGGGTTTTTTTTTTTGGACTTTTTTTACCTTCATATGTTCCTTTACATGGTTTAATGTTCTGTCTCTCAGAGGTCCACACAGAGGCAAGAGTGATCCATGGGGTAGAGGAGGAATCTGTATTGTCCAAAGCAGGTAGCAGCACAAACTTCTGATAAATTGTCCTCTCAATCTGAAGATTACTTTGGTGAGAAAATTGTATTAATATCCATCTGGAACTTCTCACAAATAGTATATGTTCTAAAGAGGTTTAAATATTTATTATGTATTTACTTATTTTTTAAATTTGACTGTTTTAGGCTTTTCTGGAAATTTTACAGTTGTACTTTACGTTAGTAGATATTTAATAGTATTAGTCAAACCTACTGTAAATGAATGCAAAGTCTAATTTAAATCTACACTATTCTTCTAGATTGTCTGAGGTAGAAGCGTATAGGTGCCTAAAAATAGTATTAACCTCTAAACTGAAGAAAGTGTATATTGTCTTATTTTGTCTGTTACCCCAGTTTTAAACTTTTCCTTGTGAGAAAGTCATGTACCCTTAACCCTGAACATTTTCATGCCTCTCCTGCTTAATAAAGCCTATGTCTTGACATCTCTAGGATATTATATACACTGCTGTACTCCACAGGTACTCAGAAACTTCAGTGGTAGATAAGGAGAGAATTTATTCTCTAAGGTGAGGGTGCTGAAATTTGCAGCTTATCCACAGACACTGAAAGTCTTCCTGCATTACTACACAGGTCAGATATTAATCATGAATGGTATAAAGTGAAGGGTTTAAAGTAAAGACTAGCATTGTAATAACTAAGTAGCTTTACTGTTCAAAATACTGAGACTAGGAGAAAAAATAGACCAACTTCTTTCATCTCCATTCTTTGCCTCATAATTTAGTGAATTAATGCTTTTGCGTTTTAGTCTGTTAGCAGTGCATTGTTTGAAACAGCACAGCACAGAAACACAATGGAATTGCTTTTAATTCCTTCAGGTTTTGTGGACTAATAATTGCCTCTACTGTAAAATTTTTGGTTTGAACCTTAGTTAGAATTTTGCGTAGGGAAGAATGGTTTTGGTTTTTTTTTTAATCTGATAGAAACCTCAGTGCCTAGCTCAAAGATTCCAGTGTTATTATGGGAGTCATCTTCTGACTTGCAAAAAGAGATTCCTGAGTTGTCCTTTCAAATTTCTTTATCCAAACCACTTGCATAACAGTCCAACACGGGACTGACTTAGTAAGTTCTGCAGTTCTCTTTATATTAGTATAATGTTGATATCTGAAATTTTATGTTTAATACTTCGTTATACACTTTTCTTCTCCATCTGTTTTGAACAAATGCTTATATAAATCTGCTTGAGAAAATACATGCTTCTAATTCTGTATTTTCATGAAGCTTTGGTTGAATTTCTCTAATATATTACAAGTCTCTGTATAGGAGGTAGCAGAGATAATTGCTTTTGATAATGCTGGATTTGTTTACTTAAGTGGTTAGATTTTGTGTCATGGGTTGAAATGGCTGAGGTTGGAAGGAACTTCTGGAGGTCATTTTGTTCAACCTCACCTGCTCATGCCTGGCCACCTAGGGCGAGTTGTTCTGGGCCATGCTCAGATATCTTTCAGCTATCTCTAGGGATGGAGCCTCTGCAAATTCTTTGGACAACAGGTGCCAATCTCTCTCACAGTAGAAAAGTGTTTCCTGATGTTCAGACAACAGCTCCTGTGTTTCAGTTTGTGCCCATTGCCTCTTGTCCAGGCACTGGACACCACTGAAAAGAGCCTGGCTCCATCCTCTCTTCACCCTCCCTTCAGGTATTTGTGTGCATGGATGAGATCCTGCTGAGCCATCTGTTCTCCAGGCTGGACAGTGCTGGCTGTCTCAGCCTTTCCTCTTCTGAGAGATGCTCCAGTACCTTGATCATCTTAGCAGCTCTCCCTAGAGGGACTGGACTCTGTCTCATAGCTCTGTAGCTCTCGTACTGAGGAGCCCACAGCTGGACACAGCACTCCAGGTGTGGCCTTTCCAGTGTTGAGGAGAGGGGAAGGATCTGCAGACCTTCCTCAGTCTGCAGAGAAAACCAGCTAATGGTCACAAGAGGAAACAAAATGTTAAAGAACTATTGCTCTTGTTTAGTCTCACATTGTTTCTTTGGGTGGAGAAATAGCTGAATAGAAAAAAGGTTTTAATTTTATCACCTTTCTTCAGTCTCACACAGAACAATCTTGTATGTGTGTGTATATACATATATATATCTAAAACCATACATCTTCTGAAATAAAGTAGGGCTTCCTTTTTCCAGCATGGTGTCCTTCAGGAAGTGTACTCTTTTAACACCTAGTGTATGTGTGTGCAGAAGGAAAGGGGGGATGGGGTGTGGGGGGGAAGTGTAATTTTCTTTCTGTTAGATGTTCTTAGCACTGAAAGGAAACCAGTTTGTTTTGAACTTGGATTCAAAACTCTGGTTGAATAGTTCAGGAAAGCCCAAGTTGACATTAATTGATCAATTAGTTCAAATCCAGTTTGCATTATCTTCTCTGATATGGTAATCCATTTTTAGCAAATAGAGCTAAGACTAAATCATTTTTGCAGCAGGTATTGTCTCAAAAATTGTTGCTGACCTTGTGTATACACTATGAATGTTCATGTTCTGCCAGTCTCAGTATGAGAACTAAAAAATCATCACAATGCTGGTGACAAACTTTGTCATGAGATCTCTGTTAGCAACCTACTGGCTATGCCTTCTTTTGCTTCGCTTGTCAAAGGTTGTTTGTATATAAATTAGGGTGACCTGTGAAGGTGAAGTCAGGACAGGGATTCCCTCAAGGCTACTAATGGTATGGGTCAACAAAAGTTGTTGTACATAATCCAGCAAAGCCCAAAAATCTGTTGGGAGAACAGAATTCTGCAGTTCTGTTATTTGAGGGCAGACTATCAAAATCTTTTACATAGGGAAGATGTTTTACAATATAAAATTGAGAAAAGAGCAGGGGAGGTCCTTGACAAGATGGTAATTTCAGGCTTACTACTGGCCGTGTGAAAAAACAAAGTGAAGATGTGACCAGCTGGAGAGCTGAGCTAAAAACTACTTGGCTACTTGTCATGGAAGGCAAGCAGTACTGGACCACACATTACAATGCTAACTGTGTGTGAAGATAAGTCAGTCATGGAGCATGATCAGCCTCTAATTTCGGCAATGGGGCAGATGTAACCTTCACTATCTCCAGGCACAGTGGTTTGATGAAGTGAGACAGTCTGCACAGACAACCAGCTGCCGGGGACAGATATTCCCATGGTTCTATCTTTGGGTATGCAAAACTAAGTTTTCCACTGCCATTTCCGCAGTGAACTCCTTTGTCTTGAGATCATTCTGAAACAGTTATAGTGAACTTTGTTAAGCAGCATTGCACAGTCACTTTTGATCAGAAGACATCAAAAATTTCATCCTGTATAGACCTTTAAAGGGTAAAAGTCCTCTGTTTTGTATTAATTTTCACAATCTCATCAAAAAAGAGCCCTGTCCAAGGACATTCTCTCCTGCCATGCTGAAATACAAGTGTGTCCTGGGGATATTCTCACATCTGCAGAATTGAGTCTTGTAGACACATCAGTGACAGCTTAACAGATAGCATGTGCTCAGTATATATTCTGTATCACAGCAATGCTTCTTGATTTAATATCTTATGTGAAGCTCGCAAAATACATTAAACCACACTCATTTTAAAATTACTTTTTTCTGAATTATCATTCCCTGAAATATTGGTGTGACTTTTCACTTGATTAGGCAAGAAAAAATTCCGAAGTTACATCTCCTGGAAGGCACAGGCAGGTTAGCAGTTAGATGTTATATATTCTCTTTGAAACCAGGAGAGTGATTTCTCTCTTCAGTTTTAACTGCAGTTACTATGGTGATTGAGCTCTTAGACATTGTGAACTGATGTCACTTCACTAGCTAAGATTGCAGGGGGAGGAAGAATTAGGCTTGATTGCTGGCTTTGTTGATTTGTGACTGAACTTTAATTTGCCAAGCATTTATCAAAGGCTTCTTCAACAATATTTAAATGATACTGAAATTGTGTGGCTTGCAAACTTTGCTTGCAGAATGAAACAGTAGGTAAGTTCTATTCTACTTAAGCTTAGCAGAGTATCTAGGGCAGGTCCTTATGCCAGACAACTATCTGGCCAGTTAGGTTGGATCTATAGGTGCAAGGGTGAAGGAGCAGAATTTAACATCTTATGCTGACAGTCAAAAGTGCTTATTTTGAATTTGCTGATAAGGTGGATGACGTAATGAGATAGGAAGATTAGATAGTTCATAAGTTGTGTGAGCAGAAAACACATCATGAAATTGCATATCCACTAGGAAGTTAATTAGGGATGCTTCAGTAGTTTTCGTAGCCTGGAGAGGGGTATGATTAAAGCATCTGTTAATAAGTGTCTGTGCATGAATGATCAGAATAAAATTGCATAAACCAGCCATGTCCACAGCGTATCATGTTTATCAGGAATGTGCTGCTGGCGCTGTGTCTGTCTTATAGGTCTGACACATGTCCATGTGTTTGGCCTGGTGCTCATTTGCTGCAGTAACATGTTGCACTAATGCAGCAAGCATTTCTAGATGCCCTGGAGTCTGATCAAAAATAGTATTTCAAATGAACTTGAAGATGCTTGGGAAATTTGCAGCTTTTCACTGTTACTGGCACAGTTCTAATCTATAAAGGTTAGGAAAATAGCACAGCATGTGTGAGGACTGACTTTGTCACTGTGTGAGATTGTAGGATCTCAAGAGGGTCATGGCTCAAACTAGCTAGATGTCTTGAAGCATGTAGCAGTTCTATTTTTATAGGTGACTTTAAATCTAAGCCTGGGTTTTGTTTACTGATGCATCATTCATTTCTAATACATGAAATAAAATGGGAAGCTATTGAAAGGAACCTGTTAAGTGCTACAGAAAAAAAGTCTGTAAGTACAGGTTGGTAACAGAATACTAGTGTGCAGTGAGTAACATGGCTATAAGGAGATAATATCTCTGGAAAGTGATGTGTTGTTAATATGAACATTTCCTTAAAAATTATTAGCTTGTTTAAACTCAGCTTTTCTGAATTCAGAAGGTTTTCATCCAAAATATGCAGGATTTTTTTCCATCTGTGGCAAGAGCAATGCTTTGAAGTAAGATCCAAGACTGGAAATGATCTGGAAGCAAAGATAAGTTCTAGAGATAAATCTTGTGCGTAATCTCAGCTATCTCTGGCCACAATAGCAGTACTATTAAAATAAAACCTGTGGGAGTGTGCATGAGTGATAGAAAGTAAGAACTGAGACTCTTAACTGCCTTCTGATAATCTTCAGTATGACCACAGACTCTCGCAATTTCAGGGATAATGATTTAAAAGGAAGATGTGGAAAACCTTTAAATTCTAAATTCAGAGGAAAACTAGTTGTTCACCTACTATGTTCTATTCTCCTAGACAAAGCCACTTAATTTGTTTTCCTCAGATGACCACCATTTATTCTTTCTGAGGCCTACCCCTTATCAGGTCATAATTTCCCACTTATCTTTGTCACACACTGGCATATGGATTACCAGTACAGTTTCTTGAGGCAGTTATGTTTTCTCATCATCAACATTTGAAATTGTTTGTACATCCAGCCTTGGGTACCTACACTTGCTGATAAATTTAGTAGGCTGATCTTTCTCTAAGTTACTTACATAAGCAATAGAAAGGGAAGAATAATGCAGTACACAGCTATAAAGCACCCTAAATCAGGCTCTTCCTCCACACTATCCTCCAGAAAACCACTCTTTCCTTCAAATGAACAGTCAATTTGTAGATCAAAGAACACCTTAAGTTAATCATCATTTAACAATAAAATACTGTTTTGTTGTTTTACACTCCTTCATTTGTATAGGAACAAATAAAGGCATCAGCACTCCCTAGCCCATCAAGGTCTATTTTTGGCAGTTTTGGAGATCAAATATTTAATAAACTTAACATCTTAGGGATCAGTTGCAGTGTTTGTGCATATCTGTTTTGTTTTCAAATTGTAACTGTTAATCTCTGTGGTTAAAACTATGTGTAAAGGGCAAAATCAGGATGCTTTAGAAATTTTAAGGAATCTTTTTTCTTTGCTTCAGTGACTTTAGGATCAGAGTCAACATGAAAGTAGGATCAGGTGGAACATGTTCCAGAAAATCACTGCTAAACAATACTATGTAAATAGAATTGTTATTTTCCAATCATTAAGTCTAATTAAATTTGAAAAGAGGTAAATTTGGCTTCTCAGGGTAAATGATGTTATTCTGCTAGTTATTAGCATAAATTATATTGCCTTACATGACTCTCACTGCAACAAAATAATCCCTAAAAAAATATTTTTTACTAACTTTGAGTAAAATTACTGAAGAGTGTGATGCTGTGTTAAGGACACCTTTTTGATATTCCACTGATGTAGATGATTCTAGTTTTGCTGTCATTTCCTTTAATATGGAATACAGTCCAATCTTGCTAGAGAAGATTGTAATTGCTTTTATCTTTGTCTTTTGGCTCTCATCTTGCAGTCTGCTGGAATGTATAAGCTGTATATCCTACATGTGCTCCATGCACTTTCCTTCTTGCTGTCAGTGATATGCCCACCCTCTTATCACTATTTAGTCATCACTAAACAGTCAGCACTATTTGCTGTTGTGTTATAGACCTTGCAAACAGCTTTGATTAAAATAACGGTTCAAGGGTTCTCTGTGTGATTCAAGGCTCACACAGGTTCATTTCAGAGGAAGGGGCCACCTTGTTTTCTGGCAAACACCAGTAAAAGCAAGCGCAGCTTGAGCCTTGACCCTCATTTCAGGATTTGCATTTCACTCAGGCTTAATAAACTGTATTTGGGTGATCTTCAGTATAGCTCTCCTGCAGAGAGCAACTGTAGCTAAGCAAAGACATAATTATTCACCTGGAATTACAAAGACTATGATATCAGAAATTCTTACTAGAATACGGTATTTTTCAAGATGTGAATATGATTCTTGAATTTATCTTTCTCCTCTAAATACATTCCTGTCTCCATAGTAGCACTCCAGTTACTAATGAGTAGCAGAATTTTCAGTTTTTATTAATTTCTCTAGGTTATTCAACAGAGAAATGAAGAATGTGACCACATTCAATTTTTAATTGAAGAGAAAGAATCTAAAGAAGAGGACTACTATGAGGACCTTGACAGATTTGAAGAAAATGGTACCCAAGAGTCTCGCATCAGTCCCTATACTTTCTGCAAGGCATTTCCTTTCCACATCATATTTGACAGAGATCTGGTGGTCACACAATGTGGCAATGCTATATACAGAGTCCTTCCACAGGTTAGATAATTCTTATGCATGGATGCCATGGAAAATTCATAGTGCTAGATGCTTCACAGGTTAATATAAAGCTGAATAAAATAGATTTAGGATTTTCTGTCTGAACAGCATTCCAATGTAAGTGTACAATATTTACTAAATTGTGCTTCTCTTGTTAGAAAAAGGACTTGAAAATAACCTATTTCTACAGCAGCTTTGTTCCTTATGGTCATGTCCATATGGAATAAGAGAGTAATTTAAAAACCTTGTGATTCAATGGAGAGATGCATAAAGTATTTATTCTCTTCTGTTCAGTATTGTCATCTAAGAAAATGGCATATAATTGCTCTATGTATATTTTTATTATAAAGCATAACAGGGTTTTTTTTTCTTTTTTCTGTCTTTTACTATTCTAGCTGCAGCCAGGAAATTGCAGTCTGTTGTCAGTTTTCTCCTTGGTCCGGCCTCATATTGACATTAGCTTCCATGGGATTCTCTCCCATATCAATACAGTCTTCGTACTGAGGACTAAGGTAACTAGAGAATATTTTCCCAGCTTTTCTTAAAGGAAGTGTGCTTTGGAGAGATAAGAAGTGCAGAAAGCTCAGAGGTCTTCATTGAAAATTCTCTGTAGTATACTCAGATCTTTTTGAGTCTTGAGCCAAGAGAAAGTCACAAGTATGAATTTGTGAGTAGTTGTTAAGAAGAATGTTTTATAGGAATGGTGAAGTACACGCACTTCATGTCTGGTGCTTTCTCTGCAAGGGGCCAGTCTAGTTCATGGTGTTGTATCAAAGCAAATGTAGAGAGGTAATTACATTTACTTTTCTTCATAAGAGTATGAGAGACAAATACGAAATGTATTCTTGCTTGGACCCATATGTTCATACAAAGGTCTGCGTCCTGTTCTCTAAAGAGGGCAGGAGACAAGATGGGTGATACGAACAGATGCAGTGTGTAGAGTAACACCTACTACATCAAGGAGCTTGTTTATTTAAAGAAAACTGTACCTGAGAGAAGCCAGGATGATTTCTAGAGATGGTCCCAGGCACAGACAGAACTTCACAGAACGGCCAATACCATTGTCAAAACGATTGTTAAGAAATAATGCGGAAGAAAACAAGGAGTTACGAACATGAATGTAAAGAAAGATACCATGCTTTGTGTCTTCAAGGTAGCAAATTGTAGTATTAAAATACAGACAGTGCATGGTGTTCAAACCAGAAATTGATCAGGGTTTAATGTAAGCTGTAAGTCTATTCCAGGTATTCTGACTGCCTTTGTAGTGAATGTACTTACATACTAGGCCTGGTGCATAACACACCATTGCCCTTACACAGTGGTGGCTTTTCATCACCAGGAGGGGCTGTTGGATGTGGAAAAGTTGGAGTGTGAAGATGAACTGACTGGCACAGAAATCAGCTGCTTACGCCTGAAAGGGCAAATGATCTACTTGCCTGAAGCAGACAGCATTCTCTTTCTTTGTTCACCAAGGTACTTCAAACCTAGAGAGTTCTATAATATTGATTTTTATTTTGCAATTACTAATTTTAAGAACACTTATGAGAGTAGTACTACAGAGTATTGGTAGTATTGGTTCAAGTATTGATTTAATTGGTTTTTATGTGTTTATACTAAAAGAGATAGGATCATTTAAACATTGGAACTTGACTGAGTATTTATATGGCCAGAGCAAGCCATATAAACATTGGCTTGCTCTGGCCCAGTTTGTACAAATGGTTATTCCTCATAGTCCATTTTTTTAGCAGGTTTTTCTTTTGTTTTTTACTCAGAGAATGCTAAGAAATGTGACAATGGCTTGGTTTTCTATGTGGATTCATGGATTTTTGCAGTAGTTTTAATGTAATAGATTGGTGATAAAGAAGTGGTTGGATTGGAGAATTGAATGGAAAGATTCTTTACATAATCTCACTTTGTTTGCTGAAGTACATATATTTGATATGCTCATGGAACTCTGTGAAAATTGTGTATTTAAACGCAAAAATCAAGAGCTGTGGGTTAAAATAAATGATCACAAATAAGGTGTTTTGTAGAAGGAATATGTTGTACAGCACATCACAAGCTCAGAACCTTCATTTTTCTACTGTTATTCAGCATACTCTGCTGTTTATTTGAGTTTTAAATGCTCCTTTGGCAAGTTTAATTTTACCCATATTATTGTATATTTCTCTGCTTTGCAGTGTGATGAACTTGGATGATTTAACCAGAAGAGGTTTATATCTGAGTGATATTCCATTGCATGATGCTACCCGTGATCTGGTTCTTTTGGGAGAGCAGTTTCGAGAGGAGTATAAACTGACCCAGGAGCTTGAGATCCTCACTGACAGACTGCAGCACACACTGCGCGCACTGGAAGATGAAAAGAAAAAGACAGACACGTAAGAACCAAGTTTCAGTTTTGAGTTGAGACTCTCAAAGAAATATATTATTTATAGCTACCTTCTTTAAAGAATAACAGAATCTTGTAAGGAATATCAGAGATAATCAGGACTGGTAATTTTGGAGTCAAGAAAGAACATTTAACAGGGTATTTCTTTATTTAGATTGTCAAATGTCACCCACAGTCTAGGCCGTTATATGCTTAGATGTTTTGATGTCTCCTTCTCTGACAAGAAAAGTTATAAAAAATGAGCTGACAATTAATTTTTACTTGTGAATTACTTAAAATTTTGGAAACTTACATGCAGTCACTGTAGCGAAGGTGAATTTGATGAATGCCCAATGTTATTCAACAGAGTTCAGTAAACCAACTTTTGTCTTTCTGGCATAGGATAATAGAACAGAAAAACATATCTTACAAACCTTGAAAACAGTTTGTGTAAAGCTGAAACTTTGCAATAGCTGAATGCTACGAATTTGATGTAATGGTTAATTGTAGAAATGAATTTGGGTTTGTCTAGACGTAAGTACATAAAAAGAACACGTAACAGTGTGCATTGGGCCCCAAATCCAGCTCTACAGACAACTATAAAGTCAAATTCAAATGTCATTAGTCTATGGCATTTCAGCTCAACAATGACTGGCAAATTAAACAAAGGCTTGTGTGAAAAGTAGCATGGAGTTCATGATTGACTCTTATTTATAAAACACAGTCCCATCTCTGTATTAATTCTATTGACAGATACGTTTTTTCTGTAATAGTGTAGTGGAAAACATTTTAAAAATACTTGAAAGGGATGGACAGGAGAACCAGAGAAAACAAAGCCTAAGAAGTATTTTTTTCTCTTCATTCCTGTTGGCTTCCTTTATAAAGTCATTTTATCTTCAGGAATTCTAGCCTTCATGGCAGCTGCTGGAACAGATAGTGTCAGTTACTGCATGATGTGCCAAAAGTATTCACTAATTATAACTCAAGTAGTGAACTTGCCAAAAATGCAGCTAATGAGGGTTTGTGCAGGACGCTGTGTACAAAATGATGCTCAGGATTTGTGAAACAGTTAGAGATCTTCAGGAGGGAAATGGACCTTAAGATAGGAGTTAGATGGTTGAAGGAAGAAACATGAGAACAGGCTGAATTTCTGTGTGTGTGATTGGATTTTATTTGCATAATTTATAATATGAACAAGTTTTAATGCATCATATAGACTATTAATTAAAAAAAAAAAAAAAAGAAACTCTAGACCCTAAAAGCAGCATGCACAACAGAGAGGAAGCATTTAGAAATGCAGGAATTGATCAGAGATGAAAAACTGTTTGATCTCTTCATAGTCTTTTTTGCAGTTTTTATGCTTCTGTGGGCAAAACCATATTATAGGAGCTGAGGATTTGGCAGAAAAAAGTAAAAATTATTCAAGACACTATTAACAAATCATATCAGAATAAGTAGTAATATATGTCCCATTTTGTTGACAATTTAGATGTATTAATGTGCTCGAAATAGTATGCTGATGTAGATCAGTTCCTGTTTTCCAAATAACATATTCTTCAGTAAAAACCTTTTCTATTGCTTGTTGATGGTGGGAGTATGTTACAAACCCTGTGGGGGGTAGGAAGTAAATATATGAAGAGTGCTGCTGTAAACATCCTTCTCCAGATTCTCTCTGTTTCACTTTTGCCTTTCTTTCCTTACCTGTGTAGGTTGCTGTACTCTGTTCTGCCGCCATCGGTGGCAAATGAGCTGAGACACAAGCGTCCTGTTCCAGCCAAGCGCTACGACAACGTCACCATTCTTTTCAGTGGCATTGTGGGATTCAATGCCTTTTGTAGCAAACATGCCTCTGGAGAGGGAGCCATGAAAATTGTCAATCTTTTAAATGATCTTTACACGAGATTTGATATTCTGACTGATTCGCGAAGGAATCCATTTGTTTATAAGGTAAGTGTAAGAGTTTTAAAGTATCTAATCTGTTACTTTTCTATAATTTACTATGGTGTCACTCTTTTCCAGTCTTACTGGATTTTAGGCTTTTAAAAAAAAATTAATGTTCTCAGTCTGAACTGTGTTACCTGATATTAGATAGCTACAGAAAAGTATGTTGGTTATCTCTAAATGTCTGAAGGAACATAAAGTGCTAAGTTCTCATCACGATTTCTGCAGTCACCCATTAGGTGGTCATATGAATGTACTTCCACATTTAGCAGATGAAACTTATACAAGCCATTTGTGGTTCTTCTGACCTTGTGCTTTAAGTTTTTCAGTTCTTTTGCTGGGTCTTCTAGTTGTAAATTATATAATTTACTATTCATTAACTCAATGTGAATTTCATTCCTTCATGCACTTCAGGAATGAGGTGTAGGTGCAAATGTAGCTGGTAGCAGGAAGATACAGAGATAGATACATATGCATCCCATATATATGTACATGTGTTTGCTTGTGTGTTTGTATCTATGTAGATCATTCCTAGGTTTTGCTAGAACTGAATTTTATGTCCTGTACCATGTGACTTAAGGGTGTGAGTCAGAACATAGAGCTCAGTTTCATTCACAAGACACCAGAAGAAAGACTCAGGTTTACACAATCACAGTCACTGTAAGTAGCTACACTGCGGGTTTACAATAAATTCCCTTCAATGACAAGCAGAGATGACAACTATTAGGGTGATTTGAATGAAACAGAAAGGGAACGCTTTTAAAGGAGAAGCAGTCTTGAAGCACTACATCAATTCTAGTACGCTAAAAACCATAATAATGAAGTAATTGAAAAATATCTATCTTGATAGGTGGAAACGGTTGGGGACAAGTATATGACTGTGAGTGGTCTACCAGAGCCTTGCATGCATCATGCACGATCTATCTGCCACCTGGCTTTGGACATGATGGAAATAGCAGGCCAAGTTCAAGTAGATGGTGAGCCTGTACAGGTTAGTAAATGTGGGCTTGAATGAAAACTCATTATTTGACAGCATGATAATGTTTTAAAATAAGATAATGCTCTAGCCCCAGTCCATGCAAAGGATGGGCTTTGTTTTGTTAGATTTTGAGACTGATATATACAAATAATATGAGAAGTCACGTGTAGATGTGACGTGCAGTTCCCAGACCTTAATATGCTTATTCTGCTTTAAAAGGTAAAGGACTTAAAGTCCCCATCATTTATGTCTGTTTTCTGATAATTTCAATATAATCAATGAATTCCTATTGTGCATCAACACTACAATCAGTTGACTCAACAATACAATCTGTTGAGTCTTCTTCAATTCAAGGAGCAGAAAAATAATACTTCCTCCCTGATATTTTTGATCACGCCTCAGATCCTCATGTCAGAATGAGACATTATTGCATTAAAAAAAAGAGTTATAGATCCATAGACAGGTGCATCAATGGTTACTGACACCAGTGTATATTAGTGGAATGTCACTCATTGTGGGATTTCTGGAGATGTTGTAGCACTGATAGAGATCTGGGCAAGCAGCATTGACTGTCCTCATCAGAAGGCTGTGAGCAGAACGTTGTTAATGCATGCAATGCGTATTTTTATTTACATGAATGCTGCTGTTCTGTCACCTGGCTTAGAGCTGTGTACTTCACTTTATCACGGGGCAAAGGTTTGATTTGGGGCTTTACAGTAACTGTAATGAGCTACAAGAATGAGCTTCTCCAAACCTCTGTTCTATCTCTTGACTGTCTGAATACAAAATACCATGAGTTTTCCTTTGAGAAACATCTTTTTTCTTGACCCATGCCATCCTTTTCTGCACCTTCTGAGCACTCATTAAACACAGACCTGCAGAGTATGCCTCTCTGCCCACCTCTTTTTTTATTTTCACTGTACATAATAACAGCAGGGTGCATGCTGGAAAATTACAGTTTGATTGTTCCTGTGGAGGGCAGAGGCACGACACTACTAAAGTTAAAAACAAAGAAGTCATAAAAACCAAAAAATGCAAGACTTTGAAGAAGCAGGAGTAGCACTTTGAAAAAATAAACTCTAGTAGATTAAAGTGGCATGTTGCCTGTGTTTAGTCAGAGGCATCAGATTAGTTACATTACTACATTACTTTTGAATAATCAAACTTAATTTTTTCACTCTAAATAGATAACCATAGGAATCCATACTGGTGAGGTAGTCACAGGTGTCATAGGTCAAAGGATGCCACGGTACTGTCTCTTTGGAAATACGGTCAACCTTACAAGCAGAACAGAAACTACTGGAGAAAAGGGAAAGATCAATGTCTCTGAATATACTTACAGGTGAGTGATGTATTATTTTTATTGGTATTGACATCTTAAAATAAATCACTTTGTCAGCATAACATAAAAGTCTTTTTGGAGTTGAAAGTGACAGTCCTCTTGCAACCATTATTTAGGTATGTGAGTTCTCATGAAACTGTAAAGCAAACTGCATTGTGATATTGGTCTGCACATATAATAATCATGTACAGATAGAGTTGACTCTTTTAATAGTCTGTTCACATACATGTAGCATGTTTAATATTTTACATAGTGTGTGGCATACATGCAAAGTCCATTATTTTACATGTTTTCTCTTTCGATTTCAGGTGTCTTATGACACCAGAAAATTCAGATCCTCAGTTCCACCTGGAGTACAGAGGTCCAGTTTCTATGAAGGGCAAAAAAGAGCCAATGCAGGTTTGGTTTTTGTCCAGAAAGAGTACAGAGACGGAGGTATGAGTAACTAGAGTGTAATTTTGGTTTTTTCCAAACATAAACATAAAAAATTTAATCTAAACCACAGAGATCCATTTACATTTGCAAAACTAAATGTTCCATAGAAAAAAAAAGAAGAGTTTTGTGCAACACTCTTTCATTAACACATTTATTATCTTGACAGTACTTGAAAATCCTTGATTATTTGTCTTTGCAGTTTGTACAGTTCTTGAAAGAGTACTTTTGATTTCAGAAAGTCCTTGAGGGAATGCCAAGTGTTTAAATATTTATATCTCCCTCTTACAGATTTCTACACTGTACTAGATTTTGCAATATAATGTCAGTTTCTGTTTAGCTGACATGTCTGGTTATCAGCACTTCAAAATTCGCCATTTGCTTTCTTACAGTGAGTGAAAAAATGTGCTTTCAAATATTTAGGCAACAGTCAGGCCACTATTTGCAAGCAGGTTCACACCTGATGTGTATGGTGGTCTCTTAACCCCAGATGGCACCTGCTTGTTCAGAGACTGTTGCATGGCAGAGTCCCCACTTTAGAAATACACAGGGTGAAAACTACTTCTTGTAAATGACTTATCAGCCTAAGTTGTCCTCTCAAAATCAGGTGAGGTAAAGCTCTTCAAGCACTGAGAGACCTTTAAGCTTATGGCTCAGTTTCAGAATTCTGGGCATGTATTATCCAGAATTTCAGTAAAAGCCAATGAGATCTAGACTCAAAGTGTGCTACAAACTTAGACAATGAGGTTGCAGTATGCCAGCTGCTTTGCCATAGCTGAGTGGGTGCATACCTTTCATCCAACATGTCAACAGGAAGAAAAAAAAGTTAAAAGTAATTTACATATCTTGAATTTTGCCCTGAAATAATATAAAAAGAATGAGTTTCCTACTGTGTATTTAATCTTAAAAACACCCTTGACCAAAATAATGAAAGTCATCAGTCACCTTGGCTGAAATAATTCTTGTAAGTCAGAGGAAATTAATTATGTGTCTGAATTCTCATGTACTTCTGAAAATGTAATTTAGGCTGTTAAACTGTTTAGGCTTTTTAAGAGATCTAATCCAGATTTATTACCACTGGTACTCAAGTATGTGAATATTGACTTGTTAATGGTAACTCCCAGTATTAACCCCCTGTACTTTAGCTCTGCATTTTAATTCTGTATTTTTATATATATTACTTACAATTATATTCTGGGTGCCACTTTTGAGAATAATTTTCTATTCTTATTCTACAGTAAGATAACTAAGTATAACTTCACATTGCTACCATTATTTCAAATATATTGTTGTATTTAAAATACATCTTAATTAAACACCTTTCACTTTTTTTCTGCCTTATAAATGTCCTATCATTTGTATTAAGGCACATTATAATTTTAAATGTAAATTTCAGAGAGGTACTGAGTCATGTGGGTATTTTCCTTATTTTAGCCTAACGCATGTTTAAGATGAATAAAAGGTTCAGGTAGTTAAATACTTTCAGAGATATTGTACAACAGCTGGTTTTGTTAATCCTCACAGCAGTCCTGAGAAACACTTTCTGATACTATTATCCAATAATTGAGCTTTGTAGAGAGAGACATGGGGGCAGGAATAAACCTGACTGAGAGATATTGTGAGCCTGGTTTTCAGGAGCACTTAAGACTCACAGTTTATGCACACTGAAAAAGCATTTCTAATTTTGTTAGTTTTTGTTAATTCTGAAATTCAGTTATAGATGTAATTCTTAGAGACAGAAGGACTTCTTCCAACAGAGGTGTCTCTTCTAAATTTTACTAAGTTTGGGAGCATAGGAGAATAGAAAAATACACTGATGTGATGATGTGAACTGATAGTCATTTTGTCAGAAGTGACTTTGAAAAGTGAAAGAATATATTCCTCTAACCTTTTGATTCTTTTCCACTGCTTGCACAATGCCATCTGTCCATACACAAAAGATGCACAAAATTTTATTCCTTTTAAGATTTTCTGAACTATTTCTCCTGTGAATGTACTCTTCATGTTTTTTTATGGCACTTTATAGGCTGTGCATAATTGTTTTAATCCAAAAGCAGAAATCAGATAACCAACTTTGTATGTTTGATCACTTTAAACTTTAATCACTTTAGTCTTGGTTTTCTTTCCAGAATTTTTTTTCAGAATGCTAATGTATTATGTCATGCAGTGCCACTTACTGTTATATACAGAGGAACTGTACATAACAATAAATAAGGGCATGTTTAAATATATTCAGGAAATTTATGGTAAACTTCCTGAAAGGTCACTCCAGAATATTTCAAGAAGTGGCATATAGAAGTAAGCATGAAAATACTTCTTAAATCATCCTGAAGATACTTCTGCTAATTATGTTTTTACTGTGAGGTTTTCTACCTCCAATATCTTCAGTCTAGGATTGATGCACATTAGTGATTTATTTTTCTTTTCATTATATCTATTGGAGAGTTCTTAGCTCAGCATTTGCAAATCTATCAGCATATTTTACTCTGAAGACCAGTGATAAGGACATGGTGAGGAAAAAGGACAAAATGTTTACAGATGCCATAAGAGATGTGAAACCAAGGCTAAAAATATGCTGTTTCTCTACTAGGCCAGTAGAAAATGATAGGGCTGAAGCAGCTCAGCATGCCTCAAACTTGATTCCAGGGTTGACATCTCTAATATCAGTCCCCATGAGCAGCAGTTACTTCTGAGAAAGACCTAATTCACAAGAATAAGTGTTGGTTTGGAGTGCTGCTCCTTCACTTTTTTCCTCTGGTATCTATTCCATGATACCAGTACAGCAATAAGTAGAATTGGATCAGAAATACACATAGAAAAAAAGCAACTGTGACTAATTATTCACTTTGTATCTGCTTGTTTGCATAAGATTAATTATTACCATCGTCATTATTTTAACAGAGGTTCAGCTGAAGTTTCTCTTTTGAGAAACAGATTTGTTGTAAAAAATAAATCTTGCCAAGAGCCTCAGATGTATGACTGCAATTTTACTCCTTCTGTAGTTTTTAATATCTTTCTCTTCTGCCTTGTTCCCACATTACTGGTGGGAACAAATTGAAATATCTCAGGCAGAGCTGGTAGTTCACCAGGGCATGTAGGAACTGTTTCATTCCTACATACAAGACACATAAAAGAAATACATGCACTACCTATGCTTTTTGTTTTTTAAAATTTTTATTATATTTACTGATACTGATTGCAAGTTGTAAAATGCATTTTGTCACTGCATTAACCCACCATATTGTTTACTTCAAAGAAAATTCCTTACTTCTCAAATTCTGCTTGCATGCTCTCAAGGAAACAAAGCAAGATGCTTTCTGAGCTGAGGGAAGAGGAAGAGGACGCTGGATAGGGTGCAATACTGTCTCCAAATAGGGTGCCAGGCAGTAAGAGTATGTCATGAATGTTCATCCACACTGTATCTCCCATTGCCATGTGCAATACCATTGTCTTTTGCCCTACTCCTGACATTTTTCTCTGGGCTTGCTTGCTAATTTTTTGTCCTTGTTGTTTGGTACTGTTATATCTCTGCTATGAGCATGTATTTCAAGCTTTCCTTTTTTTGATATGCATTTTTGCATGTCAGTCATGTGACCATACCTACCACCAGATAATATTGAATGAAACTGCATAGTGTGCACGCCACAACTAACCACTTCAATCTGATGCTTCACATCTTCATCTTCATCTCTGAAGTACTGTGGTTATGTGAATTGATGATATTTCTTGAAAGATAGGTATTTCAGTTGATAGGCAGAACAATGAACCCAAGGAACTATATTTAAAAAAAAAACTTAAAGCAGCATTACAAAAATTATTGCATAAATGATGTCAGATTTAGTTCTGCTATTACCATGCTTCTCATTCATTTTGTGAATAACACTTGATGATCTGTAAATTCCTGGTTAGAAAAACGTTTCTCATTTGGTATTATTCTGCACTTTCCCTTTGTGGACACTGTAAACATTTCTGTATTGGAAGGGGGCAGCTGTTTTTCTGATACTGCCATTTGAAGCATGTGCCAATGTACTTCTACTGAAATGCTGTTCACTTGCAATGTATTTCTCATTGATTTATATAAACTAAATTAAATTGTCATATTAATAATAGATTGCTGGACAATTTTAAACCACTTGTAGTGCATTGATTCTCATCCTATGTAGCCCCTGGAGTTGGAAGGCACGCTGCTGGGACATTGTTGATGTGGTTACCTTTTGGTCTCTAATTTCAGAAGTGATCTTATTTTATTCCTTGAGAGGGCCTGGTAATATTCCTGGCATGACACAATTAAGGGATGTAAAGCTTGGAAAGGGACATAGTGTATTTCATCAGCTGATACAGTTAGTAAAAGTGGACAAGCTTTCAGATGCATAGACCTTCTGTAACTTTAATATATAGTGCATTTTTATGTGAATAGTATCTGTTCTTATCTGACTGATCATTTCTGAATATTTGCATTATAAAATAGAACAGTGCAATTACTTTGTGTATAAAAATTGTCTATATCTAGTGTATCTTATTAGCACAGAATATATATGTATAAATGTTTCATGTTAATGTGCAAAAGAAATTGCAATAAATTATTTTTTCCACTGACTTCTAGAAATCTTTCGATTTTCTTTTGGTAGAAAACTTTGTTTCATTGTTTGATACAAAAGAAGTATTTTCTCCATTAAATAATTTGCAGTTAATATTTAAATAAATTGTTGAGGCATTGTTCCAATGTTTGCAAATGTCCAAATGTCTCACATATCCAGATTAATGGATCACATCCTCAAATCAAAGTAGTGTTCAAAATGTTGAGGTTAATGCTTCAAAAAACAGTAGATGAGGTGACAAAAATGCATAAAACCTTCCTTTGAAACCCTTGGGCAATATTTAACAATCAAGCATTATTAGCTGTATGCTTTAAGCAGGATGTACATCAGCAACCCATGCTTTAGCAATGGGAAATGAAGAGAGGAAACCTCATACTTTCTTCCCCATCATCTGACTGCCAGACAGCAACACATCCCAAGACATCATAGAGGTTGCCCTCTCTCAGATAGGTACATAGCAGCAATTTGGATTGATCAAGCTGTTCAAGCCTACAAGAACTTTATGGTGGCTTCAAAAGACATGAAATTGTGACAGCTGTGGTTGTGTATTCATATAATTCATGTGCAAACGCTTCTGAAGAAACTGAAGCTCTGTATCACACTTCAAGCTGATGGAAGACGTGCCAGAATAATAATGCTCTGGGTTTATATTGTATCTTCTTAATAATTTCAAAATATTAAAGTTCCCATTAAGCTGCTTTGTAACATAACCAGTTTCTTAAAGCATAGAATAATAGCTCATATTGTGTTCATGTAAGAGCTTTTCATCTCGGTACAATTTAAGCACTTAACCACTTCTGTTACTAAAACTGGTCTTCACTTAAATGCTGCATTCAACTACTAAATTTATAGTTTGGTTAAATGTTACTCTCAGCTAACAGTTAAACACTTCTTCAGGTATTTAATTCTTTTATGTGTGTTCTACTGCCTCTTTTATTTCACTGTAGTGATTTGCTTTTTCAATAGAAGCTCTCTAGCTGAAACATGAGGCGGAATAATCACCAAAATCTGTTTCAAAGGTCTTTATAAATGGATGTATTTTATCCTGGTAATTTTATTTAAAAAAGAAAAACTGGAACAAGGAGCAAAAAAGGGAGATCAGCAATGAAATCACAAATTGTGGAATGCTTAGAATGTTTGCAATCTCCTGGATCTTATGCATTCCTTTGAAATCAGACAGGCAAGGGAAATTGATTTTCAGTGGTGTTTGTGCTTTGGCTGTGCAGGGCACTCTGTGACTCTACTGCTGTCTTAAAATGGGCACTGCAGTTGGCTTCCAAACTGCTGGTTCAGTCCTTGGTAGCAACAACCTCTGGGGACATAACTTCCTGTTTGATTTCTTTTTAAACAGAATGATAAACAATGGATGAGATACTCATTTGGATATCTGCTTACAGGAGGGGTTGTCAAGCACTGGAATAAGCTGCCCAGGGATGTGGTGGAATCACCATCCCTGGAAGTGTTCAAAAGGCACTTAGATGCAGCACTTGGGAATGTGGTTTAGCAGTGAACACTGCAGTGCTAAGTTAACAGTTGGACTCGATGGTCTTAAGAGTTGCTTTCAAAACTGTGATTCTCTGTAAAGGTCATCCTCCAGCGGGGACACATGAAGAAAAAAACAATAAGGTTATGTGATTTTTTTTTTTTTTTTTTTTTTTTATGGATTGGTACCACTTTATAAGGTGGTAGTGCAAATCATGTCTCATTGGTTCCAAGCTCACTTTTGAAAGGCACAAGAAGGAAATAGGAAGGTATGTGCTAGCATGTGATATGATTAAAAACTGGGTGGTGCTGGAGGCCCCAGGACCTTTGCTTTAAACAAACCTCTAGTGAAATCAAAAGCTAATACATGAATGTGATGCAGACAGTCATGCACTGCAATATATATTCTTTTACTCTGCAATGTCTATGGCCTTGTCAGCATCACCTGTATCCATGGAGCCAGAGCAAAGCCTGAGACATCTGTATACTGAAATGTGTTTTTCATTTACCATGTAGACAGGTCAACGCTTTACTGTATTGTCACAAACTGTAAAATGGTTATTCCATGCATTTCTAGAGCCATCAAATATTATTTAAAAAAAAAAAAAAAAAAAAAAAGGAAATAATTGGGTCATTGGATTCTAGTACTATGAGAACTTGAAGAAAATTAAGTATTCAAGTTCTCCAGGCAGTCAGCATGCTTGTACAAACGGGATCTTCTGATCAATTGTAAATGAATTCTGCCAGTCACTGTGTTGGTTTATCATATCCAAGTAAAGAGAAACAGTCCTGTTTTATTTTAACAAGATTTTATTTTTCATTATACCAAGATCCTTTCTTTCATGGGGGAGATAGTCTGAAACTCTTGTCATTTCATGCACTGACCTGACCATGGTGGGGGGGGCAAGTAATAAGCCAGCAAACAGCGCTATGCTAATATATTCCCTAATCTATAGCTGCACATACAAGGCACTGTGGTTTTTTCTACTGTTCTTTAGATGTTTGTCTGACTTTAGGTGACAGTTTGGAAAAACTGCAACAACACATGCTGTCTCTACCAATTCAATTTTTGTTATTAACAGGAAAAGGTGAATGTTCAGTTTCATCATAATCAATGGGTCTTTTTGCCAATGCAACTATTTTGGAGATAATGACAACAGTGGAATGTGAAAACAATATTGTGATTATTTTTCTGGGATGAAGATGTGTGATCTCTGTTATGAAGGTTTTGTCCCAGACTATTCCCCATATCCAGCATTCAGATTGGCATTGCTTTCCAGAGATGATTATGCACCTAGTACAGATTCAACACCACAGGACAGCTGTGCTTTCAAGGGCAGCAATTTTGTGTGCTGAGGATCTATCTGTTCATATGCTATGCAGCTCTTGCAGGAAACCTATGTGCCTTTTTATATTGTAGGTTGTCTGGGTCATTCTAGCCTTTAAAACTGATTTTACACTTTGATAAATGTGCTGTCCTGTCTAGTGCTCTAAAAACTGACTTGTGATTAAAATGACAGAACATAGCTGAGCCCCAACAAAAGGCTGGAAATGTTCACAGTTCCTAGCTGGTGATAATCATAATCCTGAACTGGAGAACAATTAAGCTAATAGTCCCTGAGCCTTTGTTTAAAAATAAAATGAAACAAAACCTCCCACAAAAACTACAAGGCCATAGTTTTCAGATGAGAAGTAAAACTTTTGAATTCAGTATTGCTGCCTTCAGCCCCTGTGTCAGTATGAGCATAGTGCTCTAATGAAGTGTATGAAAAATGAACCACCTTCATAAATCACACTGAAGTATGCAGTGTATTAAGTGAAGAAATGCACATCTATTTCATACAAGTCCTAAACACTGTGTGTAAGTTTCCTGGAAAGAAAAGACAGCTTGTTATGCCTTATTATTTTCAGATATTTTGTGCAAGTCAACTTAATAAATGTAATCCTTCCTACATAAAGTGTTCAGAAACAAGGTAAATTTGGAAAAAAAAAAAAAAAAAAGCCCATATAAGGAGGTTGAAGTGTAAGTACCCTTATTCCACAGAAGTCATAGTGAAACATTCAGAACTTCAGCTGTCTGTACAAGAAATCCAAGCTTCACTTTCTATCACATTATATATATGTTTCTGGGCAATTTTGTAATGATGTAGAGGATAAGAAACTTGCCCACAAAGTAAGGATTCATGCCTTTTCACACAGCCTTTCCCACATCATCCTGCCCTTCAGGCTTTATAGATGCTTGTGTATATATACACACAGAATTTGAGTGCTGCACACTCTTGCATGGAGTAGCATGAGTGGTGTACAGAATGCAAATTCTAAAGTCATCAACTTGGAAGAACTTGCTTTCCTGAGGTACTCAATTCTCCAAAGGAAGACTATGGAAATAACTACTGTTTTGCTTTTGACACTGGAAGAAAATAAAGATAAATTTTGTTTATACAGGTAAGTGTTTAGTTTTGAAAGCAATTGCTTCCTTCCATTGCTCATTTGATAAGTCTGAAAGGAGAGGCTATCTGGCAAAAGTGCTGTGTTAATGATGACATTTCTATCTCTATGAGAGACTCAATCTCAATTTTCACTTGAACCTTGTTTTCCAAGCCATGCTGCATAGCTGTCAATGAACACTGTCCATCCTTTTAGTTCATTGGTTTTGTTTTTACTAAGTGCTAAATTTTCACCTTACCCTTGACTGCCCCTGGCATCCTGAAGAACATCAAAAGCCTTTTGCCTTCTTGTCTGCTGACTATGCTTTGGATTTCAGAAGTCAGTCCAATATTTGTGGTTGTTTCATATATTACTGGTGCTATTGATGCTATCCAAAATCCATACGTCATGTAGCTCATTACATTTTAGTTTAGGAATACACAAATCAGGTGTTTTGTCTCTGATGGATGTGTCAGTACTTTGTATTATAACATCTCTCATGTGTAAAAGCATGTAACATAAGCTACAATTTTAAATGAAGATACAATATTCCAACATCTTACATAAGACATGGTTACAATGGCACAGATATTTGGTAACATTTTGGTAAAGGTTATTTAACAACAGTGTTGTTACTTCAGTTCAAGAAAAGGAGTTCAACTTTGCCCAAGCAGCACGCAGCATTCCTATAGCTACATTTACATGAGGCTCTTAGAAGAAAAGTGTCCTAGAAATAACTAAAGGTTGTTCCAATGTAGGTCATATTTGAAGAGATAGTTTGTTTTAACTATTTAAGAATTACAAGCCAAAGATGTTACACTGACAAGTCTTTCTAAACATTCAAATTTGTCTATAATTTCTCATGCAAAGGATTTTGGGTCATTTCTGCTTGCATAGTGCCTGATTTTATTGCCCCCATGAATGTGGAGGCCTGTGGCAAGTGTAACACTGCTACAAAAAAACATTATCTGGTCTGCTAATTAATTGTTTGAAAGAGCTTATCAGCACTTCAAGAGTGGCTTCAATTGCAGAGTGCTCACTTTTCTGCTAGGAGTTTCTGCTGATCAACAGCATCACTCCTGATGCAGAGTAGTCCATTTTACACATCTCTTTCTGTATTTTATGTTCATTTTCTCTACAGCTCTCTGGTCAATACACAGGAAAAGTTCTATTGAGACAAGTGCTGCTGAAAGTGTCTCTGAAACTAGATAGGAATTAAAAATACTTGCAAAACAGGAAGAACTAATATATTATTTCCAGGCTGTTGTTCATACCTGGAGTATGCCAAAATTCCCTGCATCTGCTTCTATTCTGTTCTGCAGTTCTGCAGCCTTCAAACTACTTTCATTGTTAATTATGAGGATGTGGACAAACTAGAGGGACTGATATTAAAGAGTCTTTGCTTCTTTCCCTCATCTGTGTCTGTAACAGTTTCCTTTCCCTTCTGTGCATCTCAGTAATGCAGATGTGAACTTTGGATTGCATTTATCAGAGCTGCTTTCCTTGTTCAGTCTACTTGAAAACATCCACAGGTCATTAGAGTTATTAACTGCAGCCACTAGGTCAGGTTGGAACACCTCCTGCTCCTAAACAAGGAACATATGCTGGAAAGCCCCCTGCTTGTGGAAAAACAAAAAGCAGCTTTATTCTGGCTGGTATGCAAGTGGGAGAACTCCATCAGTGCACAGCTTGGTGCAAAAAAAATATTAGTAGTAATCAGTGTAATAGGATTCTGAGTGGGAAATTAGGCTATGAAAGGAATAGTCCCACCCACCAGCATGCAGATTAGTCGGGCAATAACCTTAAGCACTGCCATGGCTTTTTCAACTATGGTGCTTTCCTTCCCGCAGGGGGAGGTGGAGCAAATAATCAGGAGGGTGAAGCAAAAGAGATTTGTTGCTTCCTGAGCACAAGGCCTCTTTTGGGCTTCTCTCGTTGTCTGGACACTTGCACCAGCAGCAGCATTTGGGATGCACCTGCCTTGCTCGGTAACAGAGGCAGTGTGGCTCTGTGGGTGCAGGGGACCTGGGCAAGGTGCTGGAGGCCCAGGTCCTTGCTGAGAACTGTTTCTTCTATCAGCATCCAAAGCAACAACAGTACCAAGCAATGTTGCTGCTTTTCTACGGAAAAAGAGGAAAATAATTTGGGTACTAACAGATTCTGTAAGCATGGCCAAATCTTCTGGTTTATGGATCTGGATCTGCTGTCCTTCACCTCCTTAGGGCAAATACTCATCTGTTGATGCACGTGAACTGTACATTAATTTTAATTATCAAGTCCTATATATGCTTTATTTAATTAACCTGCTCTTAGTAATACAAAACCAAATGCGTGCATTCAGAATACGTGATTAAAATCCATTCCCCTTGTAGCTTTCTCAGCAGGAGAGTAATTCTGTTCAGCTGATTGCTGAATAATCTCAGAAATTAACCCTCAACCTCTTTCTGCTGATTATTTGAAGGTAGAAAGCTTTTGAGTAACATAGTATTTATAAATCAAGACAGGGAGACTGAAAAAAGAATAATCAAACTTTGTCCTTTTATAACCCTGGAGAATTTTGCTAGCTTCAGCCACTATTCCATAGAGTTTGTTAATAACATTCATATTGATAAGTAGCTGTTGCATATTTTCCTTACAGGCCATCCTAGGTCTGGTCTTGATATCATGTAAATTACTGATCAATTTGTGGAGTTGTTTATATTCTTTATTAAGGCAAAGACGTCAGCATTACGCAGTTGAATTCAGAACTATATTTGTTGACTTTACACTGAAAATTAGATGAGTGTTTTATGTGGGGGTTAATTAATGGAGCTGAAGAGCTGAATTCTATTGCTGGGTGCAAACTCAGTAGAAGATTATACCTTTAGAAGGCTTATTTCCTGTTTGGCATTATGAAAGACACACAGGTTGAGAAAACAAAAGTCCGTGTTTCCCTTAGCACAGCAATTCAGCCCTCCTGATTTTCCTCAGAGACAGGAGCTATACCATCATGAGAAATACTCTTTCTTTCAATTGGAACCTACCCCTTCCTGTTCCCTAAAGAGATGGTTTTCACCCTTGGATGCATCTTTGGAGCTGAATATTATTACTAATTTGCTAATAATGTTCTTGATTTTCAGACAGAGTTTTCTGGCAGAAGTTTCTTATTGGCTTATTGTACTAAAAACCTCCCATGGAATCTGCAGAAACTGGCAATTCCAGCCAGTGAGAAATCATCCATGTGTCAGCAATAAAGAACAAATAGATTGTTTCCAAATATAGATATAAACCTCATAATGCAGTATTTGCAAGTGTCACCAGCGGAGCTTACATGGGTGAGTATTTGCTGGAGCAAACCCAAAGATGTCATCAAAACAACTGGGTGACAGGAAGTTGTTCTGTCCACATAACTCAAACCCATTGCTTCTCCACCCTTTTTCATACACCAGGTGCAAAACATGTTTGCCTTCACAAGGCAGGCTCAGGAAGGGTCATGGCTATCACATGACAGAGTGCTTGCTGTTCTCTGCTTATTATTAAGGCCATTCATTTGTTTTGAGACATCTTTTCTGTGCAAGAAGTAAGAATGAGAGAAAAGGAAGTTGCCATTGCCTGCCTAACCACACTTTCTTATCTGACCATGGAAAGTGGCTTCCCAAACAGGTGCTTTGAATTGAGGAGCAAACCAGGTGCCTTAAAGTTTTCTAAAGCTGAAGGACCTTTGGAACAGGGTCCATGAAGTACTTCACGCAGCAGAGTCCTTGTCTGAACTGTAATACTGGGAAAAAAAAACAAAAACAAAAACAAGGAGCAACTTACGCTTCAGGACAAATGAATTCTCTAAAATCTGGTGCTGTACTGCACTCTATGACTTCATTTCCCTCAGGTATTTTTTTTAGAATTATGTAGGTCTCTTAGTAACGGTACTGCCTTTTTTTTTCATTTTTTTTCCTCCTACTTGTTACTGTTTGCTTGACTTCCATGTTTAAACAGCAGTTAGTTTTAAAACAGACTTTTTTGATATTTCTCCAGTCAAATAGGGCTTTTTTTTCTCATACCTGGTTTGTTTAATGTGGGACATTGTTTGCCATTTTTATTCATACATTGCTTAGATGTTTGGACTAAAACAACCCCAGAAAATTCCATTTCTTCAGATTGCAGGAGAAGATTAAGATGTGATGCAGCACTTCCAGACTAGAGCAAGCACCATCTATAAGTGAACTGTATATTTACATGGGCATGGTCTGACGTTGTTGGCATGTTAAGGTTGGAAAATTTCTGCTGAATTCTGGATCAAAATGTGTAGCAAGTAATATGAGTCCTATGCAATCGGTCTAGAAACGTTCAGTGTAATTCAGGATTAAAAATGTAGCAGGCCAGGTGAACAACAGGAAAGTATTCCTGGGCTAGTCCTATTGGCCAGGATTCACAGTGGGTCTTCTAAGTATGTTTTCTCTGCAGATAGTGTACACCAAGACCTGTTGGTTACCTCAGGAAAAGGGGTTATTTAAAAATTCTTAGCTGAAGTTATTGGGAGTATCAGTTATGGAAACTGCATAAGAATTGAGTCATTGTTGTGGGAGGCATATGGGTTCAGTTGAAAAACACCAGAAGAAAATTTTCATTTTTAATGAACTGTTTTTGCATGTTCTGTGGTATGTGTGCAGTCCTGACAAACCCACATTTTTACAGCTTGTCCATGAGAGCATTCCTTGTAACTGTTCCCATTTCTTATCTCCAGCTGATTCACAGTATGTGAGGGGTACATCAGGAATGGTCAAGTGTGTAATCATCAATCCTGCTTTGCACACCTGTTTGCCAAGTCTTAAATAGGTAGAAGTAGATAAGGAAACCCAATGTTGTGCTGAGATTGATATCCACAAGGGACAAGCCTGTGTTTATTTAGTGTTCATCTCTTTAACTCAGAATGACTAGCTAAAGGGAGAGTGGCTTTGAGTGTCACAAAATTATAATGTGAGCTAGCATCCTTTCTATTAAGGACCTTGAAGTGTACTGGAAGTGGTACTAAATTTTCTAGAGCTCAGGGTTATTTCTTTGAAAGTAACCCCCAAGAATTAGCAAGACAAAACTAGATGTGCACTTAACCAGGCTTCCTGTTGCAAAATTACATTCTTCTCTGGAGATAGAAGTGTTTTAGAATTTCACTCGGGAGGGAATAGCTACATGTGTGAACCTCTTTTTTCTAGTTTTGTGGAAGTAGTCCTGATCCCAAAAGATGCTAAAAATAATTAAACCAACCCAAAAACCCCAAAACACCCACCACCTTGGGCATTTCTGTCCTGAGACGAGATAGATGGGGATTCCCTGTTTAAACATCAATTCCCTGTTTAAATATCATATAAAGTGTGTAGTGGGAAGAGCCATTTGGAAGTTTTTGTGTTCAAAAGAAGCTTTCCTTCTTGTGGTGACTGCTTTTAGTGAGGAGTGAACAGAGGTGAGCATCTCCTGCTGGAAAAAGGGACAGAGTGCAAGAGGGTTAACAGTGCAGGATGGCCTTTTGCAACATGAACAAGATGTGATGCTAACCCTAGATCTGCAGCAGTATCCTCACTATACAGAATTTATCATTTATAATCGTGTCATGTTTCAACCTTGCACTAAGTAGTTAGTATGGTACAAAGTTGGAAATATTTCCTGTATCCTGAGTTTGTTTATTAAGCACACCAACTGCCAGCACAAAAAAAAAAATGTGTTTAACTCTGGATACAGTTAGCATGACAAGATGTACTAATGTTTATAGTCTAATAAGGGATATTCACTTCTGTGTACAGAAGTATGAAGTTCTGGAAACACTTCATACTTTGAGAGACAGTGTGAGTAAAACACTATGGTTTGTGTTAGTCTGGGAGTTTTTAGAATTGCATGATGATGTTTGGATTTCCAAAGAACTGAGCAACTGTGAGGCAGTGTTTATTTGTGAGAAACTTGGCTGTTTCATGCTGCTATGAGGTACTGCTCAGGTGAGGAAGAGTTCTTTTCTGAAGTTTTGCCAACACCAAATTCACACACAGTGCAAACACTTGGGCTAGGGTGTAGGCACAGCTAACTACCTTCAAACTTGAGTGATTATATAGAGAAATAATTTTCCCCCCCTGCATAGTTTCACCTTAAAGAGTTGGTGAGGATAATAATTTTACCTTAACCAACACTTTCTTAAGCAACATTAGATAGCTGGCTTGTATAAGCTCCTTAAGAAATGCTTTGGTAGCTTGTTTTGATGCAGAGTAGGGATGGCTGTATACGTTTGTTTGTTTTCCTCAGAAATCAATCTAAACATAGTGCTGCAAAGATGATGTCTCTTAGTTCAGTCTAAATAATGGCAGGTTTGTCAGAAGCTCCTTTGAAATATTTCCCCAGCTGATACATCATTAACCAGGGGGAAACAATGTGACATCAGTTACACTGAGAAATTCTCTAAGTGCTGAGAAATCAACTGTGCAAGAGAAGCCTTGTGAACAGCAGCCTAAGGTAAGTGGGGCATCTACTGGTGAAGTGTTGCAGCGAATTCATCTATGCCATTAGAGTCTGCTCCAAATCCTTCTGTACAGACCATTCTGTACATTCTACATTTTAATTTGCCAAATAAGCAAGTGCCAGATCTGTCTCCTGAACTCTTTGTGGAAAAAATGCATTTTCTTCTTGCATAATTCCTTACTTTCTGGCACTCCTTTAGAGATGTCTGCCATGTACGTTGCAATAGAATATCTCCAACTTTCCTCCACCCCATTCTCTCATGGCAAGTTCTCTGATAGTTTAAGTCTGTCTTCCTTGTACAAGGAGCTCTGACACTCTGACCAGGGGTTGAAAATTAATACTATGTATAAATAAAATTCTATATATAAAAAATATTATATGAAAAATACTTATAAAAATCCTTAAGTGAATGTAACACTATAATATCCAGAGCTCCCAAACACAGGTCATTATCCACATAACTAAATTGCCTTCCTGTGTTCTTCAGAAAATGTATGCAACAGTGTGAGATTCTCTACAGCATTAAAGTTTAATTACTTCTACAGAATGCATTTAAAAATGTATTTTTAATTTTTTTTTACAAAATTCTATGTTGCATCTTTTTTTGAAAATTAGACAAGGACTTGGGAGGAGCCCAAGGGGGCCTTCCCAAACATGTAAACTAATTTAATTGTTAGGACTACCATTTTAGAATCAATTGGTATGGGAAAAGCTTGCCAGCATATTTACTTGGTGCATGGATGTGCTCTTGTGAAAAGGAAAACTGAATAAATAAGTGACAAAGTAATGCTAAATTAGGAGGTGATCTGTTCAAACTGTTAAAATAACTTGCTTCTGCTGTCCTTACAGATATGACATTGTCACCCAGTCAGTAAAACCAGACATTTCCTTAACACTTTTTAAAATTCTATTGCCATAATAGAGGAATAGTCATAGATCAAAATACAAAAGCACCCTTACTTCTGCTCTGCTGCACAGCACACTTGCTAAATTTAGCTGTGCTGGGGAATAATTTGCTTTATATAATCTTATCACAAACCATTGCTGAAAAAAATACATCCAAGTCTGTCACTTGACCTTGGGCAAAACAAGTCTTTGTTCTTTCTTCAGAACTCCTTCTGCCACGTATGTTAAAAAAATCTGAAACCAAGCTGTGATTTCAGCTGTCCTTGTCCAAAGTCAGTGGAGTAAGCAAAAGTCATTTTAGTCTTGTTAAACAAAGCAATGATTTCAGTACGTTCCCTTTCTGGGGACTGGTGCTTTTTTTAGCTAATTTTTTTAGCGTGTTCTGTGCTTCATTTCACGTGAACCTTTGGACAGAAACAATACCAGTTTTGTTTTCTTTAGTCCTTACAATACTGATGTTATTTTATTTAGCCCTTATTAATAGAAGCAAACAAAACAAATCATTGTGATTGATAGCTACAAAACACTTTGATCTCTGAAATACAAGGTGTGCTTGATTACTATGTTTAAACCCTGCTTTTCTTTTTATCCAGAAGTCAGATAATACCTGGTTTCTACTTCCAAACCTATAATTTCTTTTGGCTTAAGAATTCCACAGTTAGAAACTGTCTGAGGCTGGGAGAAGTCTTTGGAGAAATATTGCAGTATGTTTGCTCTGTTCTTTCCATTCTTCTTCTGTGTTGGCTAATGCACACTTTGGACAGTGGGGTTAGAACAACCTTTTTATAGGGGTGCTGAGCCAAATGTGCCTGTGCTTGGTAACAGTGAGGGGGAAAAGTCCCAGCAGAAGTCAAGTGACCAATAAATAAGAATTGAGAAAAAAATCTTTGAGATATACTTAAGGTTAGAGGACAAAAATCAAGGCATCTCTTTCTAGGTAGCAAAAACGTTTCCTGTATTTCCTGAATTACAAATCCTAGGGCTCATGTTGAAGGGAAGCTGTTGCCAATGATGGCCAAGCAGTAGCATTTTCATTACTTTATATCTGACCATAAGTACTTGGCTCTTCAGTAAATACACTTATTACTTTATTGAATCACTGCAGTCTTCTTAAAAAAAACATAAAACTAAACCACTACTGCTGTATAGGCCCAAGCAGATGCAGGTAATGACAGAAGCTTTTCTAAACACTTTCAAAGAATTAAATGTTCAGGAACCCTGAATCAGTACCAAAGCCATAAAATTCTTACAGACTCATATTTAGTAAGACTTAGATGAAGCCTTTAGCCTTTAATATCATTTTCATGACATTAAACACTGAACTCAACTCATGTTTGCCTACTTGCCATCCACTTGTATACCCTGTGGTTCTCTATAGTAGCTGGCAGACTGATGATAGATAGTACTGTAAATTTTATTGCTCTTAGGCACATTCCTAATTTTTCTAGGTGAAGTTACCATATTTTTCACTGGAATATGTTACAATGATAACCTACAATAAGAGTTGTTAAAAAGGAACCAGCATTTTAAGAATAGCAATGCTCCATATTTATGGTAATCAAGAAATTTCTGTGAGATAATTTGGCATGTGTATTATTTCTCATCACTCAAAACACAAGATAAAATCTCAATTATGAATGCTAAATTGTATCATATATCAGCATCACTTGCTATACTATTCTAAAATAATCTTTTTAAAATAAAATTTAAAGATTGAATTTTTCTTTATATGAAAATGAAAGTGAGACTTTGTGAAATGCACTCTTTAAGGTTATTTAGCACAGTTAAATCATTTTAGGGAATAGTAGGGAGAATAAGGAGAGCAGAGAAGGAAGCAGTGTAAAATTCTACAGTCCTTTGTATCTTAAAAAGAAATCAATTAGTTTCAGACTTCTACAAGCCATTAACATTCTTGTATTCCCCTCTTTTTTCTCTTATGTGTTGGTTGGTTCTGGGATGGATTGTTCCATTGAGGCATTTCAGGAGCTTTCAAAAGAAGAAAGATGCACATCCAACAGAAGTTAGTAAAAATATACTCTAACAGTTCTATGATTGTAATCATACTGGCACCACAAAACAATCCAAGTTGGCCACCTACATCGGCTGTAATAGAAGGAAATAAACATATGTCATACGAATCATCTGGTTTAGTCTAGCAAGCAAACAAAACCCTGCCAGGCTCAAGTGTTACATAAATTCAATATACATAATCCATCACTTTAGGAAAACAGAATTAATATTCTTAAGAAAGTTTACTGAAGAAGGCAAATGTGGTTTTGAAAATTCTAAACAAAGCAAGTACCACACAAGACATCCTACTGTGAAACAGATACTTAAAATATTTACTGCTTCTATGCCTTTTTAGCTGTTCCCTTGCTTCTCATCTCCATGCTCTCCCTCTCCTCTCCAAATCCCTAAATGTCACTGTTCTTACAGTCCTGTGACAGAACCATAAACTAGTGCCAAACTTAATTCTTGCTCTCAGCTTCTGTCCATACCACAGCTTCTTTAATAGAATGACAGGAGACAGTACCAAAAATTACCACAAGACAGACATGATTATTACTATTATAGTATAAAAATTATGACTTGTTCAGAAGTCCACATAGTGTTTTATTGAGGAGGCGAGAGAATTTTAAAAATGGGTGGTTTTTGTTGTCTGGTGGTTTTTTTCAATTATTATTTTTAGATTAATTAATAATAATAAGTACTAAGCATTCACTTACCAAGCAACTCAGAGATAGTCAAGGCCTTCTGCTGCTGTGTTATTTTGTACCTCAGATCATGATATTTAATCTCAATACGCACAAGGTTTTGCCTAATGACAAATACATAGAGTTTACTTGAAACAGTCAGGAGTTCTCATTTTTACCATCATCTGTCAGCATGGTCTGAGTTCAGGGAGAGGGATGGTGTCTTTAATGAAAAGCTAGATGAATTTTATCAAAATCAGCTACATTAGAGAGGAGAAAACCCTAAACTGTAATAACAACAGCAGTTTATCAGGAGTAGATCTTCCAATTGTGTTGGAAAGGTAGCTCTAGATCTGTACAGTAAGGCAGACTCATATTTTTTAAGGGTCACTGAGAGAAACTTGAATGGAAATGTGAAGCAAAGTGTAGCCTACGACTCTTGATTATGTGCAACTGCACAGTTAATTGTGTTAATTTCAATTGGCATGTTTGTGCAGAGCATGCTTGTCCTAAACTTGGATGTTCAGTTCTACCCTCTGCTAGTAGCCTCACTTATCTAATTATATTCTTGCCTGCTGCAAAAGTGGAAGAGTAGGTAAATCTGAGTTGGAGCAAGACCTGTGAAGCAAGACTGACTGAAGAGCTCCTCTTTATGGTATCTTGTCTGTAGAAAGACTCTGCCTAAGTCTTAAATTGAATATAAAAATAATTGGTTTGGAAGAAAACAATGTCAGTGGCTCAGTGTCCAAGTAGAGTATTTTGACCAGTGCTGTTTAACATCTTTTTAGTGACATGGACAGTGGCACTGAGGGCTCCTTCAGCAAGTTTGTCAGTGACACCAAGCTGTATGGTGTGACTGACATGCTGGAGGGAAGGGATACCATCCAGAGAGACCTGGACAGGCTTGAGAGGTGAGCCTGTGCAAACCTCACATAGTTCAGCAAGGCCAGGTGCTACGTACTGAGCCTGGATCAGGGCAAGCACAAGTACAGGCTGAACAGAGAATAGAAATGAGAGCAGCCCTAAGTGGAGGTACTTGGGGTGTTCATTGAGGAGAAGCTCAACAAGAACCAGCAATGTGCACTTCAGCCTGGACCTCATCAAAGGAAAAGTGACCAGAACATTGAGGGCAGGTCCACAAGAGTGGAGTGACTTGAGGGGCAGAACAGAACACCTGGGGTGTTTTGTCCAGCTCTGGGGCTCCCATCATAAAAAGGATGTAGAGAGTCCAGAGAAGGCCATGAAGATGATCAGAGGCTGGAGCGCCTCACCTGTTAGAACAGGCTGAGATACTTGTGGCTGTTCAGCCTGGAAAAGAGAAGCCTTTGGAGAGATATTATAGCAGCCTTCCAGCCTTTCCAGTACCTGAAGGGGGCTTACAAAAAAACACAGAAAGGGACTTTTTACATGTAGGGATAGGACAAGGGGGAGTGGCTTTAAACTGAAATAGGGTAGGTTTAGATACTGAGAAGACAGTCTTTACTGTGAAGGTGGTGAGGCACTGGAACAGATTGCCCAGAGAAATTATGGTTGCCCCATCCTTAGCAGTCTTCAAGGCCAGGTTGGATGGGGCTTTGAGCAACCTGATGTAGAGGGTGGTATCCCTGCCCACAGGGACTGGAACCAGATGATCCAGATCATTAAGGTGCCTTCCAACCCAAACCCCACCATGATTCTTCAGAAGTGTTAACAGCTGCAGGTTTTTGGTTTGACAGTGACAATAAGCTCATTAACAATATTAATGAAAATAAAGTATTTTCTATACAAAATCATCACTTCTGTCTCTTCGGGTGATAATTCTAAAACTTAGCACTAATGTATAAAAATAATAATATTCTCCTAGATTCTGTTAGTAAGGCTCCTGCCCTTGTAATGGATTTGCTAGCAGAACTATCCAATAAATATTTAACTTTTTCCTTCTTGCATCTTCAGAAATAATTACATCTCTATGTTTTATAGTTTGAAATGTGTACTCATTAATATGTTGGCAGGATTGCTATTGGTTAAGGCCTGGTAACAGGGGAATTTTCTGTGTGTTCCCTTGCTTAATTGAATAATTACTGAGTTGTGCATGATGTTTACAGACAATAAAATAATCAATGAAGATAAAATGTCCTCAAGGGATTAATATTGTTTGTATATAACAAGTTTAATTTTCATAATGTTCATTTGGAACATACTTTTTAATAGGGCCTGTAGATATAGGACAAGAGGTAATGGTTATAAACTTGGAGGGGGTAGATTCAGACTAGGTGTAAGGAAGGCAGTTTTACAAGGGTGGTGAAACACTGGAACAGGTTGCCCTGAGAGGTGGTGAATGACCCATGCCTGGAAACATTCAAGGCTCTGAGCAATCCCATGTAGATAAAGATGTCCCTGCTTATTGCAGGAGAGTTGGGCTATTTGACCGTTAAAGGTCCTGTCCAACCCAACTATTTAATGATTTTTATAGTTCCTGTGCATGTATAAACATATGCCAGCATTTGCATACTGATGGCTTCAAAAGTGAGAAAACCAAAGTCATGGAGACAAGGAAACTCATAGATATTTAATAAACCAAATATTCTACAGATATTGACAAACATGCTTTGATGTTGTATATACTATGAGTTCATGTAGCAACTGCCTTAAGACTTATTTGTACTGCTGACATCTCTGGCTATGAAAAAGAGGCAGTTCAGCATATGAAACTGTGTTAAATTTTCTTCCTCCTTTTCCTGGGTAGTGCTTTCAGTCACACACAACTATCTTGTTTCACTCTTCTGCTACCTTGTGAGAATTGATGCAGAAGATTTTCTAAATAACTTCTATAATATAAATAGTCTTAGGGAATTCTACTAACAGTAGAAAATATTATTAGATGCTTGGCATTGCTGCTACAATAAAACCCAGGTCTTCAGTACTTACAAAACTTCCTTTGGGAATAGGCTAAATGGAGAAAAACTTTATACAGCATCTATTTGTGGTTTTTCATTGCCTTAATTTGTGGAAGTGTGAAGATTTGTCTTCTCTACTGGATTGATTATGAATAGCTTTGATAACCCTACATTTTTTTATTCCTAGTTGAAACAGTGATCAAAAAACTTCAACATAAGAGATTAGTGAGAGAGAAGGTAATTGAGAATAGTAATTTATAATTGAATTATCTATTCTTTGTTATCCAGTCTTAGGTGTATATAAGTATATTATATATATAATATATCTATCTGTATAATACATATATATGTAAATATAGATATGAATTTTTATAAATCTTAATCAGTTTTATCCAAGAGATTGTTTTCTCACAGTTAACATTATTAATACCCACATAAGAATAGCTTTTTAAGGTCATATTTTCATCATACTCTCTGCTAGCATGGTTAAAAGGAATCAATAATTTCTTTCTTAGACAAGGTGTTAAGCAAGATTACCTGATGTATTCTGAGCTTTTCTTCAGTTTTGTAGAAAAATATTTCATGGCTTTTTCTCCTCCAAAATTTGAATAGGTGACAGTGGTAGGATAATCTGTTTCTTCACATGGGGCAGGGCAAGTGGAATTGTGTGTTCCTACTGTACATAAACCTTTTATCTCTATATTATCTGCAATTTCAAAAGAATAATTTTAGATATTATTTCTAAAAAAGCACACAGTTTAAACACTTAAAAAAAACTTACTAAATTACTTTTATTTGTCTTCAATAAATGTGTGGATTAATTATCCCAGGAAAAGTGGATACTTGCCAGTTTTGAAGGATCAAATAAGTATTTGCAATTGTCATTTAGGAAACTGGTGCACAAAAACAAGGGAGATAGTTTTGAGATAGTTTTCTTACTTTTTCCAAAGAAATACAGCACCTCTAAGCACCTCTTTCTGCCTTCATTGGGGCTTTATGTGCTTACTATTTCTCACCCACAGTTAAACAAAAAGACAACAGAAGACTTTCCACGTTCTGTGCTATTTTTCTAATTAAATTCTTAGGTATGTATCCTTGGTCTTAGTGCCTTAGTGCCTGTCCAGCTCATTTCAGTGCACAGAAACAGCTTCCAGAGCAATTCCAACTGATAACTATAAAAACTGATAACTATAAAAACCTTGGTAAGCTAAGTTCACTTTACCTTAACTTCTGCCATTTAATAATGGGGCCCAAGACAGCTAAGAAGGCTTAAGGAAAGCTTTGTCTCTTCAAATACTGAAGATAAGTAATAAAATTCTGCAGGTCCGGCTGCCATGAAAGTGGAGAGCCATTCGTCTTAACAGGGAATTACAGAAAATAATCCTTACAGAAATCTGGGAAGGCTAGAGAAAAACAATGTGGATGAAAAATTGTAAGGCATGTTTCCTAAATCGTAAGCCATCACTGTGAGATGAGTACTGTGATCTCCTGCTTGTGATGCTCTATTTGTCCTGTTTGTGGGGTGGCAGAGGTTGTGTCTGTTTGCTCTGCTTGTGGGCTTCTCACTTTTGCAAAGCACAGAGGAGATATCTGAGCCTGTTAGCTGATGATTTGAAATACTCTCCAGGGATGCTGGGACTGTAGATTTTATTCTGGAGAGGCAGCTGTTAGAGCTCCTAAAATAATATTCTTAGTGGGTCCTGCAGATACTGGATGAGTGTGCTGTTACTTGAGATTCTGTTATCAGATGTCTTCCTTCTCCAACACTGTCAAAGGAGAGTCAGCGCCTAAAATGAAATCCCAGGGACCATATATCTACAAACCTTCTGGGATCCAGCTCTGAATCCTGTCCATCCTTCAGAGGAATTTGGGTCATTTTAATTTATTGCTCTGTGGTTTCTTTGACATTCAGTTACTGAATATCTATTAAGTAAAATAATACACATCTTCCCTCATGACAGGCTCTTAAAGTTCACATAAGATTGTGAACTTAGTGGAATCCATTTTAAAATCGCTGCAGGGAAAAAAAGTAATTGTTCACAGTAGTAGATGTGGCCTGAATGTTGCACACACCTTATGAAAACAATCCCCCCCACCAACTTCTGAGTCTACTAATCACTTAGAGAGAGTCATATGACACAATATAAACCAAACCAAGTAAAAAGAAAGCTTTCTGAAGTTCATGAAAAGTTACTTCTCAGATTACCATTTTAAGTATTTTCGTCTGTTGCAGTGACTTACAAATTTCATACCCACTGTGCACAGATTATTTTTTTATGGAAAAGAATTGCATTTCAAGTGCTTTCAAAATTTATAATTTACTTTTAAAATTCTATAAATTAAAGCCAGTGATTTATGTTTTACCTGTTAACAAACATGTTATTACTGTACTATTCACTCTTCTTGCACAAAGAATACAACATTGGATCTAGAAGGATTCAATGAAGATGTGAAAATGCTAGCCAGAGGCTTGGTAATTGAAAATAGATTAGTTGGATGTTCTTCCATTTTAAATGCTAAAATGACTTCTTCTATTATTTTATGTATATATATATATATATATATATATGTATGTATGTATATGTATATATATATAGTATATATATATATATATATATATATATACACACTTTTATTTTTGAGTATTTTTGTGTGGTTTGTTTGTTTTTAATGGGCATATATTTCATGCTCTTTCTGGTCTCTGTTTTATTAAATGAACTGGGATGGACTCCATTTCAAATTATTTTCGTTATTGATATTGTCTACTATTGTGAATTGGCTTGAAAATCATGAATATGAAGTTTTTACTTACAGACTGCTGGATAAACACATTTGTAAAACTTCAGCAAGTCACATTCTGTTCCATTTCCTAAAAATAAATAACAAGATTTAGGAGCCTCTATTAACCATCTAACCCTTAGCTCTATTTGTACTAAACTGAAATGTAGTGTCATCAAATCCTGTTCAGCACTTCATATTAATGACTACACAACTGAGAAATCAATTCAGTTGGGCACAGTGCAGTTGCCAACACCAGCAGGGGTACAGGCTGAAGAGACACAACAGACCAAGCCAGGAGGCTGCTGTTGGAGCAAACACCTTCATTATGTGTACCAGCCTTAACTGCCTGTGAGCTTGTGGCTCACTCTTTGTGTTAGCTTGCTAAAGACAGGAATTTCTGCTTTTCCTAGCGGAAATGAGAAAAAAAAAAAAAACAAAAAACCAACCAAAAAAAAACCCCAAAAACCACCAGAACCAAAGTAAGGTAGATTTGATATGAGATTACATCCCATGTGTTTCTGCAGAAATTTTGAACTTCATGCAGGAGTTTTTTTGAGACCCAGGGGGTAAGATAATATGCTGAGCTAGAGCAAATTTTTCAGATGGTCTCATTTTCACAACACTTTTAATTTTTTTTCCATCACATGGAAATGTTGTGTAGCAGTTTAGCACGTGTTTCCAGAAGGCATTGCTCTCCTTTAACTAATTGTCCTTGTATAAAGCTGTATAAAGCTGTCACCCCAGGCATGGGAGACCCAGACTTAATTGCCTTGGAAATGCCTTTTCCATGACAGTTTGCAGAAGACTGCTAGCCTCCTTTCCCAGGGGTTTTCAAACAAACAGGCTAGAGATACACGCTAATGGGTCTACTTTATTAGGAGCATTCTGCCTTGCTTGAGCATATTTAAAAAATACAATGAGTCCAAAAGTACAGGCTTTCTTGTGGCTTTTCTTGTGATGTAGTGTCTTTCTTGCCCATCAGTTGTGAAAAATAGAGGTGCAAGAGCAGAGATCTGGGTTCCAGCTCTTGCTTTAGTGACAGTATTGTCATTAATGCTGAAAAGGTGTGAGAGGTCAGTGTTACCGCTTTACATTTCTAGACTGATTAAGAAGCCTGAATACTTCAGGGGAGTATTACAGCATGCACCTGGTGCTCCACATTTGAGGCTGATTAGAAGGCTCCATACAGCTTTCTGGCTTTTGTAGAGCCTTTGCTGCTACCAGGCTCTTTCTGTGGCTGATGTGCAAGTCTTGAGAGTCTGTCTTCAAGCAAGTTTTTCTGCTGTGGTTGCTGAGCACCTGCCTGCAAAGTAAGTTGTCTGGATTACTTGTGAAAATGTATGCCTTCTTATGATTTAGTTCCAGCTCCTTAGGAAGTCAAGTTGAAGACTACAGACCTGTCTCACACTCCTGAGGCATACTTCTCACACTCCTAAGATTAGACAATGACCCAGATGCTAGGTCTAGGCTTGACCAAATATCTTGCTTGTTTCCTTGGAATTTTAATTAATATCAACTGGAGATTTCCCTCAAATATATTCTCTATCTTCTTGACTATTCAGTAACATGTGAGGTCTTCCAGGAAGATGATCAGTGTGTGGTATGATGATACTCCTGAGAAATACCTGGAAGAATGAATGGCAAACAGCCACACCAGTCCTGTATGTACCGGGCTTTGCATTCCAGCAAACATCCATTAGTACTATAAATCTTGTGGTACTGAAGCTTTATATCAGGCTTGCACTCTCCCCATGGATATTCTTGGATAATTGACTGTAGGGTAATAATAACAAAAGATATAAATTTTTGTGTCTGTTTTAAAAATTGGCATTGCTTTTTCATGTTTTATAGTGCTGCAGGAAGCCTGTTGAAGACACAAGCTGTAACACTGTGATTTAATTAGAGGCAATTACAGTTCATGCTCTTGGGATTAAAAATTCATCTCCCCTCTCTCACAGCAAAAGTAGGGCCTGATTAGACAGTTTAGTGTAAAATGGTACTCTGCTCTGCTGAATTCCAGTAAGAATGTGAGACCCCCTTAATGGTAGCAGAATGTGTTGATAGGGAAATTCTGTGGCGTCTTTTTATCATTATTTGTCAATGAGGCTTTAAAGTTACAGGAAAGAAAGGCTGACTTTGATAGATACAAATTAGGAAAATCAACTATATCCTCCACCAAATAGCAGTAATTGCATTTGTGTCTGGAGGAAATGTTATTTTTTTGGAGTCACTAAGGCATAATAAATATTTTACATTCCAAAATGTCTGATTCATTGTTAATGCTTCAGAAAAGAATTAGAGACAGTAAAAAATTCTACTTCCAGTCCATGTCCAAGTCCTTACCTTCAGCTGGCGGATTGCGACCTGTGCGTGCATCCCCACTGGTGTCAGTAAACCTAAACCATCAAAACGTGGAAGCTCGTGGGGTGAATGGATCACAAAAGTTATTCCAGCATCAGTATAACCGAGAGTAGGTTCATCAGTGAATTTGTCCTGATACAAAAAGAATTGTTTAAAGTAGTTTTTGGCTTTGCTTACCATCTGAACTTTTAGCTATATTTATTGTGATAGTATGCTATTTAGTAATATTTTTGACAGTTTACAGGAAAGTATAGAAGCAAACTGATTTGAATTTCTTTTGTTCATTACCTCTGTGGGTTTCCTTCCAGTTGCTATTAAACTTTTAACCTTTTTATTTCTTTTGTCATCCCCCAATTTTAAATACAAGAAGTCATAGATGAGCATTTACTCATAACTTGGAGATTTGTTCTTCTTCCTTGTGACTACCCATCATATTTCACTAAACTTCCCATTATTCTCTTCAGAGCCTTTCACTCCTGACTCATAATTCCTAGAGACAAAAGCCAATGTCTAAGTAATTTATCAATCTGTTAGTTTTTTCCCTGTTCTCACAAGGTGATATTCTCTGTTTTCTGCTTTTTGTTGGTCAAAGACAATTCTAATGTCAGAAACAGTGCAAAGGTCTTGGCTGGCACTGAGCTGCTGTAGCTGCTGTAACTAAGATTTGGTGCTACTTAGAAACTGGCACCAGGTGACCTTCCCTAATGGGTCTTTTATTAAAATGAATGGCTTGTATAAAATTAAATAGCTCTTCTTATGACATGTTTCAGTTGTGGGTGAACGGTGCATGTATATGCTTACTCATAACCTTCTTCCCCTTAGCTGGGACAGAGCCACTAATAATTCTGTCTTTTTAAATCTCTATTTGGGTATTTTCTTTAAAATACTGTCTCACTTGTTAAACTTTTAAAATTCAAACTTGGGCATGAAATTCTGGAGGCCTGTGTAAACCCAATCAAATGAAAATCCCAAACCAAACAAAAAAAATCACCCTCCACTAATTTATAAATTATTAATGATTCATTGCTTATAATCCTTAGGATAGCTGTACCTGCTGGACATCAAAAAGCAAATGCAAGCCTCTTCCAGACAAACTCACTCTTCTTGCTGAAAGGTCATTGTGATTAAAAGTAAAGCAGTTTCCATATTCAGTGAAAACATGTTCAAAATCCTTCAATAAAGGAAAATAGGGAAGATTAAATGAAAGAAAGAACATTTGCCATTTCATTAGTTAATTACAATGCAAGAAAGGGACTACTGGGGTTGCTGTTGGGTTATTTTATTTTTTCCTCCAAAGTGCTCAATATCACAATCAGAAAAGCGTTTTTTGATGAAATATTCAAAAGTATTTCAGCCCTTTCCATAGAAAATGAAGTTTAAAGGAGAAATTTCACATTGTTTATTAATACTTATGAGCTGCTCAGAATTTTATGAGGTCCTGTGCTATGTCTATACCTGTTACATTATATAGAAATTGTATATTCAAAAATAACTTTTAATTTTTTTCCATTAGCTGCTTAGTGAAGACTGTTTCAAAACTAAATGTCATGTTACATATGAAAGTACAATATTTGTATTTTTTCCCAAAACCACCTCATAGTTTAATATGACTGCATCTTATTACTTTAGTTTTAGTTCTTAGCACTAGTGTCTTCCAGTTAAGAGAAGTCTCTAATGCCTAATTTTAGAAGCTACAGCATATCTAAAGGTTAGATTAAACTGAAAGGATATAGACCCGACTTCTCTGCTCCTATTTTCTGTCTAACTTGGGAATTCATTTACAGAAGAATCCCATAAAAATAGGATGATCATATTTTTTGGCTGGTGTCCCAAATTCCTGAAGATGGGTTATTTTCTTTCCAATATTTAAAATTCCTGTTACCCTGGCTATCTATATTTGACCTCAACAACAAAACTACAGAATCACGTCATGCAAAAAACTTCATTCAAACTGTCCTTTATTATAGGCCACTGATAGAAAAGGTTGTTAAATACAGCCTGGAGGTATGACAGCTTTCAAAGGCTGCTGTCTGTGCAGAAGTGGAATTAGGCAGAGAGCAATTTAAATTGAAATCCCATCTTACAGCTCAGAGAGTCCAGCAGGCTGCCTCTGTAGTCAGTGGGAGAATTGAGACCCTCAGGGTAATTTAGAGCAGGACTTTTGTTCTCTATTTTCTGACTGCAAAGGAACATAAGGGAGCAGGTGGCAAAGCTAGATGTCTTGAGTATAAGAATATATCCCGTTCCTGTCTGTGCTATTGTTTTAATAAAATAAACATATTTACCTGTGGGTAACATGGCTTTCCAAAAAAATCACATTCTAGCAATGTGCTGCTGTTCAGATAAAACCCATTTTTCCTTGTAAAGTCTTTGATGCTGAAGTTCTTGTTCCCAAGAAGGAAATCATTTAACTCCTGGGAATATTTATCTTCCATAGCAAATTTTTGGAAAATTGCAGATACAGTGTTCCAAATTAAAAAAATTACTTTCAGGTTGCTCACTGCATGAGCTTGAAACCTGTCAGTGAGAAGGAGAAAGAATTGCTTGGGACTCTGTAGTTATAGGACTGATCTCAAGGCTGCTTTTGACAAAACTGTGACACAGTTTGCTGTCTGCTCACAGACTATAACTGATTCTTGCCCAACAGGTTGCAGTTTGATCTCTACAACATGAATAAACAATATAGTCCCTATCTCTAGGATTGTATCTTCTATATCTGGAAACAGCAAATAGACACATTCCCATGGCTATTCTAGTCAGTCATATAGGAAACATTTCTGTTGTGCATGGTTGTTTATTAAACATTAAAAACCAAATCCCCTGAGCAGATGAACCATTCACATAAGCCAACAACCAGATTAGCAGAACTGATGACAAGCTGAACAATTGTGTTTATATGTGGGAAACTAGCTGAGAAGAGCTGTCCCTTTCAGAAAAAAAAGCTGTCTTCCTTAATTTGGAAAATGGAATTCTGAGCACATTTGCAGTAGTCTCATGTACCTGCTTTACTAAGGTACTACACCCCACTGTATACAGTGTACCTTCCTATGAGCTGGTGGCACAGTGGTTTAAATCAAAGGTGATCTTTACTCTTTTCATCCACTTGAAAAGTCTCAAAAACATGAGACTTTGGTGGTGCTTTCCTTATGTACAGCATTGAAGTACTTCACTGAAGTAAAGTAAGGTTTTACAGAAGTTATAAAATTATTTTTAAAAATTTATTATTTATGTAACATATTTGTGTAATAGATCTTAATGCCCCTGTATAAGATTAGTAGGAACAGCTCTTCACAACTGAATTTGAGTCAAAAAATAAAGACAAAGGGAGTGCTTTGGCTCTTTGTCCTGCTAATGAAAAAAACCCCCACAGTTAATAAAAACAGGAGGAGAGGATAAGCACAGCGTGACTGGCAGATGGATATGGCAGCAAACTGTTGCTTGGATGGAAAAACGCCGTGCTCAGTAGCTGACTCCTTACAGTGTGTGCTGCTATAGTTACAAGAAGTGAGACTGTCTGCAGTGCACATCATGTGTTACAACCCAGGGGAGCTTTATGCAGGTAATGAGAAGGTGGCATAGGGAAGCAGAATGACTCCAGGTCTTTGAGACTTGGACTTCTGGCTGATTCCGCCAGCAAAAGGTAGGAAATGAGAAAAATTACTAATTTTTGAGGAAAAAAATGTAGATACATTTTCTGTGCTTCTAAAACTATTTCTAAATTATATTTTTGCTCTAAAAATCAGGCCACAATTTCACTAAATTACTTTTGAAGGGGCTGCACTGAATATTGGCCCCTGTTTTCAAATGTAGAAATCTAGTGAAGTTCTTGCTTAGACACATGATTTCCAAACAACCCAAATGCTTTCCTCCTGCAAAAAACTCCAGACATCAGCTGGAGTTGTAAAGGCTGAGCACCTTTCAAAGAAGAGTATCTGTTTTACCTAAGATTTTTACCTTTGCATGTGGTTTCTATTTAAAATCATTTGTTAATCTTGTCTTTTATTTCGAACTTGAATGTAGCTGCTGGCTATCAATTACACTGGAAAGCAACAACACTCACACGTAGAAGACTACCACCAGAGTTTTTCTATTCCAACTTCTGTAGTGAAACTTAAAAATCATATCATCTGAAGGAAAGGGAAGATTAAAATCAACCTCCCTTTCTTGATTCTTGTATTTTCATCTTTTTTTAAGTACCATGTGGTGGTTATGTGATTGTCCAGTCAGCTTGTGGAAACTGACTGCTTTCAGATAAAGATGTAGAGCAAACAACAAACACAATTTTTACCGGTTCAAGTTGCAGAAGGTCACAGCAGGGAATTTGACTTTTTCCACGTACTGAACCACCACTGTAGTTGTGGTTGGCCAGCTGAAGTAGTAGATGAAGCGACTGTAGATCTGCCAAGCAACAGTGGCAAGGCAGCCTGTGACTATCAGCAGCCACAGTGCCCTGCGAGCCTTGCTCTGTGTGTGGACAATGTTATGCACACCATGAAGTGAAGTGGATGAGGCAAACTCCTCATGATATTTCCTTCTGTCTTGCAAATCTGGCAGCAGTTTCTTTATTAAACACAATCGTATCTTTTCCAGTGTTCCTGAATGTGGGACAAAGTTAAAATTCTTTAAAAATCAGCATTTAATTGTCACTTAAAAAAGGAATCCACATAATTCTGATGCAAATTTTCCCTTTAATTGTGAATTCTCTCTTTAAGTAATGAACTTGCTTCTGAGGATGGAAGAGTTGTGTGCTAAGAGATGGGCTCAGCGTTGCCCTGATATACTGCAAGTATATCTTGCAGTATTTCAAGACCATGGATGTTTAAACACTTTAATTTAAAAGAGTAGTTCCACTTCTGGGGGAAAGATAGGATTTTGACATACCTCAGGGCTCTATAACCATACATTGCTGTAAGCTTATGTGACAAGTTAAACATCTCATTTTTACAGCAACAACTCCATGAAGGACTGGTCCTTCACACATGCTCTGACAAATTAGGTTTAAAATTAATGATATGGAATGATATGAAGGGGAATTTCACTCTTTCACAATGAAAAGTTTCAAGATAAGAATTGGAAGTTGCAGGTTCAAAAGAATATCTAATGTAATTTTCTTAGGTTCACACTTGTCTGATTCCATAACATTGAAATGGGATGGGTTTAGTTTTCATTTGTGTCATGTTTTCTATAAACTGATATTAAAATAAACTGAACCAAACAATGTTTAAAGCTAAGTTTAAGGGCTATAACAATAATGTAAAAATATCTGGAACTGCAGTAACTTTCCTGTGCTGAGTACTGAATAATCTTTTGGACATGGATTTAAACATAATTTTCTCTCCCAAAATATCCAAATGAGTGAAACTTCATGAGGCCTTTTTCGTATCTTTTAACCAATACCATAATTGGATCACTCTTTTTGCAAAGTGCTTCTTTTACGGATTGCTATCCACTATTTTGGCATTAAGTCCATAAGAACAGTCACTTGAAGAAAGTTTGTGCAACAGTTATTAAGATCTGAAAATATACTATTTAGATCAGTGTTTAACAGCAATTAAGTGCTTCCCCTTCTTCTGTTTTTATCCAAAAATTAGGTTTAATAGTTTGCATATGTGGTAGGAAGAGAATAGAACCTTTTTAAGACTGAATTACTTGAGGCTATTACAGTTGGGCAAAGGAACAAAGGGATGTAAGAGTCATCTGCCAGAGCCACATCAATCACATCGTGACCACATCAGTACTCTGGGGCATTCCTTCGGCCTGCAGCCTCTGGACCGCAATAATGAAATCCCAGATGGTGCTGGATTTCAAAATGTTTCTAAAGGGTAAGAATTTACTTTATGTTGTTCTTTTAAGGTCTGTGTAATAGCTTTGATCAATGTTATGTAATTTACTATGACCTCATTCTATCATCAGAAAATTTTCCTCTACAAAACTGTTCAAAAGTTTCTCTCCTAGCTCTAGTGACTATTGGAGCCCACTGCAAATCTGTTCAGCCATGTGTGGTTTTGTACATTGTGCTGGAATGGAGAAGATTTCTGATTTTGCTGTAGGCTTCTCTCTCACTAGCACATGGGCAGTGGGACGAGTTCTTTGCATGTTCCCCAAAAAAGAGCAGAGGGAGAAGTACATTCCTAACATGTCTGCATCTGCTGCCTGTAGATTCCAACAAGAGATCACAGGCAAGTCAGATCCTTTTCTCCAAGGATAGTGCTGTGAGTGTTCATTTCTCCTGTATGCACTGTGCTAGGTATGAGAATGATAGCATGTCTCTACCTAAAAGTCCAGTGCCATCAAAAAACACTACTCATCTTAATCAGCAGAGGTATAACTTTGAATCTATGCAAACACAGAGCTAAGCTATATTTCAGCTCTTGTACATAGCTAGTAGAGTAAATAGTAGTAAGTAAAAACTTTATTTCATCTGAGAAAAACATTAAAAGTTTTGCTTTTAATGTGTAGGATTATCTAATAATAGCATGATGCTGCTTTCATTAGCACTACTTTGTGAATATCTTGAAGGATGCTTATTCTACTTCCAGATTTCTTTAGAAAATGCTGCTTAGCAATTGTCTAGTTAAAAATGTATTAGCTTTATTCTAAATACACAGAGGGCCAATAGCTAAAGATTTTTCAAATTTCTTAAGTAAGCATACAAGTTTTTTTTCCTACAAGCTTTTTTGAGCTCTTCCTTCTTTGTTGTATCTTGAAAAGGTACATCATTACTACTTTTGGACAAGATGACAAATAACAAAGCTCTTGGTGAAGTACTCTAATATACCTAGTCACTTACCTTTGGCATATGATTGAATGACTCTCCTGAGATGATCCATGAGGTTGTGCTTATTTCAGTAAGGAAGGGATGGATAAGAAGCTGCCTTACCACTGTGATCACTGCTAGGTAATGGCTTTTATAGAACACTAAGTGGGAGGTGATTCTGAATGACACATGGGACTGGGTAATTTACCCGCTGGGGTTGCTATGTTTTGCCTTTTATTAACACAATGCAATGGTCTGCAATGTGAAGGAGAAGATAATTCTGATTACAGGATCAGATGTACACATTTATATACGTTTCAATTACTTATGCTAATAGTAGTACAAGTGCACCTGTGTGTTGCATCACCTTGCAAATTTCTTTCATATATTTTCTTTTTGTTTTAGAAAGGCCTATGATCTTTGTTAAAATACTGTGCTGTTCAGAACTGAATAGATTATCTTGAAATAAATAAGGAGCCCCTTCCTGGTGTGGAGGGCAGTAAATGTCTCTCACTAGGTTTCTACCAGGAACTGGATGCAGTTCATCCACACTTTGAAAAGCTGTCCTCATAACCAGCTCCAGATTCCATGTTCTTGTGGAAATTTCAGCAAAAATGAACTGTTACTCTTAAGAACTGACCCTGTAGGCAAGAATGACTCTACATGCAGAGTCAGTCATTCCAGCAAGACCTTATGCAAAACTACAGAGTCTGGTTTTTTTTTTAATGTGCAAAATAATCTAGTTTGAAATTTATTTAAAGAAAAGAGCTGAATATCTAATAAAAGTCAATAAAAATGGTAGAAGATTCAAACCTGGGATGTACTTGATTAATGCTTTTGGAAAAAATAAGAAAAAAGTCCCCTCACATTCTCTTTCTGATCTCTACTTCTTTCCCTTTGTTGGTATTTGGCCCATTGGTCACTTACAGAGTTCTTGGGTTGCCAGGTGTATCAGCTTGGGTCCTTGGTACCTCACTGCCGGTTGTTTGCTACTTTCCGGCTCTGTTAACTTTCTGTTAACTCTACAAGGAACAAGGTAAAGCACTGAACTCCATTGTATTATTCCTGACTGACTAGATTCTGTACTCTATGGCTTGGAATTCCCAGCTCCATTGGTCACTGTTGCCTCACTGGTGGAACCCTCTGCCAGGGCAAGCTTTGCACAGCATTTGTATTGATTCAAGCAATTTTTAAGATGTTTGTTACTTGAGCCCAACTGATGCTCTGCTGAGCAGTTTCTGAGCCCTGCAGATCCATTGACTCCTATTAATGCAAACCGCTGCAATTCACAGAACACAGAAAACACCACTTGCCCAAGTTGCTTGAGTTCATAAAACAAATTACGTCGATCTTTTATACTGTTACGTGTATAGAATTAAAAAGTACAAACTATAAGTTACTTGGCTCTCTATACAGCAAGTGATTCAACTTTTTTTTTTTTTAATTGTGATGCTGCCTTACAATGAGTTGTTATGCTTATGCAATACTTTAGATGAACAAGGCTTATGTTGTCCCCTTGTGTTTTACATAAGAAATTGATTTTGAAAAATTTCTTTCTTTTATGGTTGTTTTATATTAATTCTTAAGCAAACACTAAAGGGCGAAGACCAACCATCTTATGTTTGTTCATCCTTCCCAAATGGCTTGGACAAACAGGTTCCAGGTTGTAAATTGGTCACAGGCAGCTTGCTCTGTCCACTCATTCCTAGCATATGTATCTGCTTATTAAAACCACACATTTCCTAATACTTAATGCAGTAAAGATTAGGAAAACCAACTGTTGACAGAGGTGGTCAGCACCTTTTGCATTCCCACATAATGCCAATTTTGTACTCAAATTATTATTTGAAGTCAATCTTAAGTGCCGTTCAGTTCTTATGTTATGGTGCTGAATTAACAAGTAATGCTGCAGCCAGCATAACTACACAGCTATTTCCTGAGAAATGTTTCTGATAAAGTTAATTCTTTATAGCCTAGTTGCAGAAAAATGTCTTCTGAGAATTCTTATGTGTTGCTGAGATAAAATGCATGCATAGACAAGTATGTATTTGGTACATATTTATCTTTCATTGGACAGTATTGTATTTTTAAGAATATATTGAAGTGTTTCTTTCCAATGCCTGTTACATTGCATGACCCTCTATAAGTGCTTTTTTGAGATTAATGCTTCTGATTTGTTTAGCTCTCTCTTTTAATAGAAGCATCTCAAATAGTATCTACTTTTAAGACAGAAGTAATGCATTTGCTAATATGGCAGATGACAAATACTTTTACTCAATTAATACAAAAATATTAGGAGAAAAATGCAAAACAGGAAAAAAACAATGGAGTGATCACTACCGGGATTGTTACAATGCATTGTCATTGCCATTTCATGGAATGCTGGCAACTAATAATACGTTCAAGCATCTGTCTTGCTCCTTCCTTTGAGCATGTACTGAAAGTGGATTCAGCAAAGGGGGGCAGAAGGGGCTGCAACAGGAGGTGCTCAAGGAGACTTTGAGGACTCACTGAGTCTCTCTCTACATTGATGAGGAATCAGCTATGGCTGGAGAAATCATGAGCTCTCGTCATTGTTTTCTAATACTTGAAGATACTAGAATTTCTTTTTTTTTTTGTTTTCTTATGTTGGTGTTATCCTGCCATAATTTAAACTTTCCCATCCTGTGGTGTACTGGAAGTTGCTTATTGCCCTTCCTTTTGAAAGGAAACTATTTCTAACTTTTCCACCCACAGTCTTCTCTTGGTTATAAGGTCAATTCTTTCCATCTTTCTTAAAGGGCCATATTTTCTACATCAAACATTCGTTGTTCTTGCCATCCTCTTCTGAACCCTTTCCACATTGTCTTCATCTGTCTTGAAGAGTGGTGCCCAAGGCACAATATAGCAGATAAAGTCTTTCTGATGCTGGATACAAATGAGGGATTTCATGCCATGTAGAAAGTTGCTAATTAAAAATTCCAGTATAAGATTTATCCTAAAGAATTTCTTATTTGCAAGTTTGGTTATCATGGCTGAAGTCAAAAAGTACTGCTCTTTGCATCACAGAAGCTGCACATCATTAATTTTAGTGCATTAAGGTAATTTTGAGTTCTAGCTCCTGTCTGCCAGCATGCTATTATTTCCAGGCTGTTCTCATTTGTCAGTTTAAGAAGTTCACAACCTATTCCATCACTCCAGCCATTAATGATAATGCTGAATAGGATGAGATGAACACATTTTGTCAACGTTTGTCCTAAACCAGCTCTTTGCACTTGCCAGACAGCTGCACCATGGAGTAAACAGCAGCACAAGCTGAGCCACGTGGAGGCATGGGAGTAGTTTATGGTTCCAGGTTTGTGCTTCACTGGACCTGACAGGTAACCAGGATTGGGGTGTTTGGGAGGGGAAAAACAGCCTAAAGAATTATATACTTTGTATACTAAAGAATTGCACCCTGCAATGTGTGGCTGCAAGGCATTAGTGAAGGATAGTTTGCCTTGGGACAATGCTGTGGAATGTGTTCAAGATATGTTGCTTCTCCTAAGTTTACAGCTCCGGCTAGCATTGATCCATTTACATTGATGAAAGCAGGGTGTTTGGGCAATAGAAGTGAAAGAACATTTTCTCCGTACTTTGGGAATAATTATCAGTCAAAAATTATCAACATGTGAAAGAAATACTGCTACATTCTGCTGAGCCACTAATGAGAGGCAGTGGGGGGAAGATTGTGCTGGGATGTGTGAAATATAAATGGAAGTTAAAAGTATGCTGGGAAGTGATGACACAGTTCTTTGTGTTAAAGAATTTGAACAAATGCAGTATTTAGACAGAAAAAAAATAATCTTTCCAGCACTATCTCATCTCTTTGTTTGTAGTTTGCGAGACCTTGATCTCTGTTCCTCCCCCAGGTACAAATGTCTGATTGGATTATTAATATTGCATCAACTTTAAGCTTGTTTGTTTTAGCCTGGAGTTACCAAATTTTAGTTTTCTTAAAACCAACTGTTAATTTCAAGTGCTAGTTAGATAGTAGGTCCAGTTTGGAAAATCACAAAACATGCAGAGGACACCTTTTGGATCCAAGTTTATCTTCCGTTCTTCACCTTCATTTTGTGTGTCTTTATTCACTTATCTCTTGCTATGTTGTTTAATTGGGTGAGGAAGTGATTTTTGTTCAGTGCTGGCAGAGTAGCCAACACAGTGAGGTTCTGGCTTAGGACACTGGGGGCTCTGCCTCTACAATTTGAGTTGCACTTTGTCAACCAAAACAGTAGCTGCTGTATTGTATTTCACTATTATAGTTGTGTGTTTGTTATCAAAATTCTTTCATCACTATAATTTTATGAAATTAACAATGCAACATTTGGATATTTTCCTTTTGATTACTTTGTCCCACGAAGGTTACAACAGAACCTGCACAAATGCAGAATGGGGTGACTGGGACAACAAAGGTATAGTGCACCTCTTTCTCATTAGCCATGAATTAGTACCAAAGAGAAATGAAAATTACTTGATTATTTGACAAGAAGGTTGAAACTTGCACATGGAAATACTCCTTCACGTGATATGTACTTCAGTTATGGAACTCATTGCTGCAGGTTGTGAAGTCTCATAATTCACAAAAATGCAAGAACACAGATACCGCAGGAAGTACCGGGCTATCTAGATTGGAAAGATACATGAATATTCTGGGGAAATTATTGCACTGTAAGCTTGCTTTTTAGTTTTTGGTGTTGTTTTTTGGTTTTTTTTTTTCTGATGGTGTTTTGTTTTTTAATATTTGTTTCTTCTGTTCTACTAGCTCTTCCCAAGAAATCTTTTACTTTCTCTTTAAAACTTTTCAGCACGGCATGACCTACTTGGATCTTTGACTCACTGCAGGCATTTTTACATAGGTAGAAGCCATGTGTGCTGGGTAGCTCCTAGTTTTGGACAAGAGTTTTGGGAAGCTTCAAGCGTCATTTGTTTGCAGTCAGAAGCTCTCTGAGCTCTTTCTTCAAGTTAGCAAACACTAGACAAACAAATTGATTCGTAATGATTTTGTAATCAGGATGAGAGTTTGAGCAGTAGAATGGGTGACACTGTCCAAACCACTTGTGTGTTTACTTTTTCTTCTCCATAAGTGATTTCCTGTAGGAAAACTTGAGATTTGACTTGGGTGAACAGGTCACTTCCAATTCCTACTTTTTTTGGATTCATGACCATATGTAGAAGAACAGTTTTACTTACCTGTCCTCATCAGAGCATAATGTTTCAGACAGAAAGCTCCACAGTGAGAACATGCAAACTCCTGGCTCTGGCTGTATCCACAAATCATGCTGCAGGCCACCTCTGCCTTACCTCCAACCCTTGGCCAGGCTGGAGAGAGGCTCCCTTTTGCCCACATGAATTACTTCTCTCAGCCCAAGTAAGGTCACTTTGTCTCTGCACTGCAGCTCTACTGCTGCCAGTCCAGCCACCCTACATCCACCTGGAAAGGGAGGTAAATGGAAAGGGGGCCAGGGTGAATTAGGAGGGGTGGTTAACCATTCCCATGCTTGGTCACGAAGGCCGTGACAGTTCATCTGAAGGCCACAAAGAGCAGTTCTAGGAAGCTGTGGGGTTTTTTTTGGTTTTTTGTTTGTTTGGGGTTTTTTTCTGCTGTATGTTGTTTGTCTTGTATTCAGCCCAGTCACAAAACAGAACATTCTCACTGTCTGCTGAAGATTAGAGTCCTCTGTGATGAAAAGAAGGCCTTTTATCTGACTTTCATGTGTTGAAAGTAAATGAACAAATATCTAAATAAAAGCTCAAGGGCACACACACTC